>NC_084622.1:38589929-38699929 GCF_033978795.1 Nerophis ophidion
CAAATGTATTCCTAATGTATATACTTGTTCTTATGCTATCTGAACTCACTATGTTCTCTCCTCGCTGTACATATCCTACTAATTCACAACTACACAGTTTCAATGTCCATTTCTCTGTTGATGCAATTGTTGATGACTGAAGTACTGATATCAACCAAGGCTCCTCATCCCACCCCCAGGAATTGTAAATAATTCAATGTATATACTATAATGATTAACTTGAGTGATGACAGTATTATGCTGATAGTATATATTTGTACCACGACTTAAAAAAGTTGAAAAACTTATTGCGGTGTTACCATTTAGTGGTCAATTGTACGGAATATGTACTGTACTGTGCAATCTACTAATAAAAGTTTCAATCAATCAATCAATCAATCATGCATATGTGACAATAACATCCACTTCAGAAAGTGCAGAGCACAACTGGCACACAACAGCTGTAAATAACCACGCCCCTGACCCCACCCCCGCAAGGAGGTGGGGTTGTAAGGTGTCAGGTTTCGGCCACACATCAGTTGCCTGGAGATAGCAGGAGTGGGGATGATGCCACAGTTGTAAATGTGATGATGGTGATAATGACTGGCTGGGTGGACGAATCAAGCCGTACTAATTCTGTCTCACTGCACGCTCTGACTGACACATAACAAGACTACAATGATTCTATGTCCCACTCTCCCTTGTGGAGGGGGTCCGATCCGATCCGGTGGCCATGTACTGCTTGCCTGTGTATCGGCTGGGGACATCTCTGCGCTGCTGATCCGCCTCCGCTTGGGATGGTTTCCTGCTGGCTCCGCTGTGAACGGGACTCTCGCTGCTGTGTTGGATCCGCTTTGGACTGGACTCTCGCGACTGTGTTGGATCCATTATGGATTGAACTTTCACAGTATCATGTTAGACCCGCTCGACATCCATTGCTTTCCTCCTCTCCAAGGTTCTCATAGTCATCATTGTCACCGACGTCCCACTGGGTCATCATTGTCACCGATGTCCCACTGGGTGTGAGTTTTCCTTGCCCTTATGTGGGCCTACCGAGGATGTTGTAGTGGTTTGTGCAGCCCTTTAAGACACTAGTGATTTAGGACTATATAAGTAAACATTGATTGATTGATTGATTGATGGCGACAAGCCGGAGACAGGGCAATTCAAAGGTAGCATTCCCAAACCTAGCACTACTTTTCGCTCATTGAAATTAAAGGCAAGAATGTTTATACAACAGGCACACTATGCGCAGGAAAAAAAAAAGAGTTTATCCACATCTGCGTCAAGCAACTCCAATCTAATGAAGCACCTCACATCAACACATGACGCTTGTTGCTGCTTCTAAACCCACCTCCAAGCCCAAATGCAGTCACTCTGTTAAAACAAGCAACCATCGATTTTTCCAGTCAGCAACAGTTGACCAAGGCTGACCTGAACCACATTGATTGCCAGGTACGTTGTTGGAAACTTGCCACACCACACCTATCTACTGGGTAGTCTGAGTCACTCAAAGCTGTCAATGATAAAATTCCAATACGACGAGGAAGGAGGGTTGCATCATGCCAAAACACTTTTGCGAAATTTAACTTGTAAAAATCGGCTCGTTCTTGGTGGTTAGCAATGCCACTGATGGAAGCAATCCACTGTGACTCGAAATCACTTTAAAAATGCATTCAAAAAACGCAAACAATAAAGTTAAAGTCCCCCTCTTGTCCCCACATCGTTCAAACTGATAAGCATTTTTTTTTTTTTTTTTCAAATAATCAATAACTTTAGAATTTGATGCCAGCAACACGGGACAAAGACGTTGGGAGAGGTGGCAATAAATACTGATAAAGTTGTGTTAACATGTGTTAATTTTTACCTACCTGCTACTCAGTGGCCTAGTGGTTAAAGTGTCCGCCCTGAGATCAGTAGGTTGTGAGTTCAAACTCCGGCCGAGTCATACCAAAGACTATAAAAACCCTTAGCACTCAGCATCAAGGGTTGGAATTGGGGGTTAAATCACCAGAAATGATTCCCGGGCGCGGCACCCCTGCTGCCTACTGCTTCCCTCACCTCACCTCCCAGGGTGTGAACAAAGGGATGGGCCAAATGCAGGGGACAAATTTCACCACACCTAGTGTGTGACAATCATTGGTACTTTAACTTTGACTTAATTGTAATGGTTTTTGGGGAGCTGCTACTCCCGAAAGATCACAAAGTGGATGCATGCTATGCTCGTAGAATAAAAGAGCAGAGTGAAATTAAAAAATAATCTGTTGATGAATATGGCACAAAAAAAAAAGCATTCGTCAATAGCTGTTAATGAATGAAATATAGCAGTAGACATTGGACTTACAGTGAGTTTGGTGGCTCGTGCAGAGTTCCTGTGGAAGCTGAGCATGACGATCTCCAAGCCGTGACTGCCATAGGTGCCTTTGAAGAGGCCAGGCTGAGTCAAGTCAGTCGGCATTGCAGGTGGCAAGTAGATGCGCCGGTACGTCAGGCAGTTGCTGTAAGAACAAAAAATTTGATTTTTACCATCTTTTATTAGAACTGCCTTTACATGACACCAATCTTAACCTTTTTCAGTCAAACAACAAGCCATACATCTATATTAAAAGCTAATTGTAATTTTAAAACAAAACAGACACTAAAAATAGAATGATATTTCCACAACAATTCATATATATATATATATATATATATATATATATATATACATATATACATATATATATATACATATACATACATACATATATATATATACATATACATACATACATACATACATATATATATATATACATATACATACATACATATACATATATATATATACATACATATATATATATATATATACATATACATAAGAGCTGTGGGGAAAAAATTGATTCGAATACGAATCGAATTGAATACGTTGTGCGATTCGGAATCGATTCTTATTTTTTTTAAATCGATTTTAATTTTTCTATTTTTATTTATTTATTTTTTTTATCAATCCAACAAACCACTATACAGAATTACCATAACAATTTAATCCAATTCCAAAACCAAACCTGACCCAGCAACACTCAGAACTGCAATAAACAGAGTAATTGAGAGGAGACAGACAAACCAAAAGTAGTGAAACAAAAATGAATATTATCAACAACAGTATCAAACAGTATCAACAGTATCAAGTTATAATTTCAGCATAGCAGTGATTAAAAATCCCTCATTGACATTATCATTAGACATTTATAAAAATTAAAAAAAAGAACAATAGTGTCACAGTGTCTTACACTTGCGACGCATCTCATAAGCTTGACAACACACTGTGTCCAATGTTTTCACAAAGATAAAATAAGTCATATTTTTGGTTCGTTTAATAGTTAAAACAAATTTACATTATTGCAATCAGTTGATAAAAGATTGTCCTTTATAATAATAAAAGCTTTTTTTTCTTCCTCAAATCTACTACTCATGCATGTCAGCAGACTGGGGTAGATCCTGCTGAAATCCTATGTATTCAATGAATACAGAATCGTTTTGAATCGGAAAAATATCGTTTTTGAATCGAGAATTGCGTTGAATCGAAAAAAATCGATATATTATTGAATCGCGACCCCAAGAATCGATATTGAATCGAATCGTGGGACACCCAAAGATTGGCAGCCCTAATATACAGTATATATATATATATATATATATATATATATATATATATATATATATATATATATATATATATATATAAACTAAAATCAAGTACATCAGCAGGGGGGTTAAAACTCCTTTCCTTTTTAAATATACAGACAGAGGACCAAAAAGAAAGAAAACTATTTTTTTGCTGTTTTTAGGTTTATCAAAAATCTTAGAAATTCACAAACTAACATGTATGCTAAAATAAAGCAAATGCTGCATTATTTTGAAGGCTGATGTAACAGACTGATTTCAAAATGTCAGCCATATCTGGCGACTGACAGCTAAATTACGTAAAAAAAAACAACCTTAAAGCTGTTATGTGTACTATATGGTTGCTCCATGATTTTGCAGGATTTTTTGGAGATTGTTGCGGCTGAAAAAATGCTCGATCCAACCACAGTTTTTTCAAAAAACTTGTTGGATGTTTTTCGATTGTATGTATTGTGAGTGTAAATGTTGTCTGTTTATCTGTGTTGGCCATGTGATGAGGTGGCGACTTGTGCAGGGAGTACCCCGCCTTCCGCCCGATTGTAGCTGAGATAGGCTCCAGCACCCCCCGCGACCACGAAAGGGATAAGCGTTAGAAAATGGATGGATGGATAGATGTAATTTTATTCTTACTCTAATCTAATTATATTATTTCTTGAATTCAGTAATGTTTGTCACTTTCTTTGTCAAAGTGCTGGCAACAAGCAGGTGCGCAGCTTTGTTTACACAACTGATGCAATCACACGCATGTACACGAGACAGTTTTATGGCACATCAGGTCATAAGTGCCTTTGCTGACTTAATTGCTTTCATGCAGCCTTATGCGTTCTGGCAAAATGCCTGCTTGCGTCTCCTGTCTCAGCAGGATTTAAAGTGGTCAACTTCTTGCAACGTTTGGAACTCTTAGCGCAAGCATTTTTGCCATCAAGGTAGCAACAATGTAAGACCAGGTTCTCTACCAAACTAGAGAACAGACATTAGGCACCATTTTAACTGTGATTGTTTGGCTCGACTTACTGTAGCAATGTGATGCGTTTAGTGACACTCTGGAAACACAGACTCTAAAGCTCTTACTCTGACTAGTACTGTATGCTAAAACTATACTGAGCTCTTCACAGAGACTAAATCACTGTGTCTTTAATCTTGCTAAAACCGAGACATATTTTTTGTGAAAATGTTTGCCTTTAACTGAATCATACTAAATCAGGGGTTAAGGCACCACCGTATATTTATTTACTGAATTCTTCCGACTTGCATCAAATTTCATCGTGGAGGTGTACCTAATGGTGTGGCCACTGTGTGTTTTGTATAATGCATGCATCCATCCATCCATTTCCTACCGCTTATTCCCTTTCGGGGTCGCGGGGGGCGCTGGCGCCTATCTCAGCTACAATCAATTGACCAGAAATTTTAGACTCCAAAATAAAACACACATTTGACCAGTGATTCTCAAACTATGGTAAGTTTACCACTATGCACTAGTTTACCACTAGTGGTACGCCAAATAATCACTTGATTAAAGTACAGTGTTACTGTTGTGGAGAATGCATATATTTTTAAGAGTTATTTCTTTATTCATAGTCATGTTTAAAGCAGCTAATATTTTCCCATGTGTACACTTTGTGCTTGAATCTTATGTCCGCAAGTAAACTTTTTGTCTTGCCTTGAAAGCGTTGGAATGTGTATTGGGAGTATGATGTACTCCGTTTTTAGCTTATCTGTATTAGAACAATGAGGCAGTATTCCTTTCTGGGCAGGGTGGGGCCTGTTTTCGTATTCAATAAGCTGTCTCTTCCCGTTTGATTTTTAAACCGCTTCTAGATGCTGCTATTAACGCATTGTAAGACTAGTCTCCTAAAGCTTTAGTAAAACTTGAAAATATTCCTATTCTGTCTTGATGGTCCTTCTTACTCAACATATATGTAATCCGAAATAATTTGGGATTGACCAGTGACTTTTATTCCTTGAGAGGAAGACTGGTCTGATGCAACATTGTTCAAACGTTGTGTAACGTTATGATGGCCAAAAATATTAAATATACTTGCGAAAAAAAACCTCTGCCTTGTTTTTAATGATTACCTAGGCCTACTATGTTACTCTAATGTCGGTCATTATGGTTGCACTTGGAGAGCCAAATTTTCTGAGGTGGTACTTGGTTAAAAAACTTTGGGAACCACTGCATTACATAATCTCTGATGTTGTAAAAATGGCATACTCATATTGGCTGGTGTAAATGAACTTCATCAGGATGAGCTCCTGCATGTGCTCGTGGAAGATTTCTTCTAGCGTCCGGCCCCATTCTTCCTCCAACCATGTCCTGAACTCCTACACACATACACACGGTAAATATAATATATATCACACAAAATATTTCTGTCACGATGATCGAGGTCGTAGTGAGAATAGAGGAAGTGACGGGCATCTCATAACTTATACATTTACCGTACAAACATTCATATACACATTCTGTTCATATACAAGTACATACACTCATGCACATAATCATGTTTCATCAAAAATATGTCAACATTGTTGCCCTAGGGTAAACTGGGTAACACAAGGAATATTGACAGAGCTTAAACCATTGTTACTATAACAATCTACAAGATTAATATAGGTTGTCTCTCTCTCTTCCCTTTCATCTTTCGGTATTCCTACTTCTTTTTTTTTTTTTCATTTATTTATTTATCTTTTTTATTATCTTTGTAGATATCATTGTGTATACCTATTGTTGCATTTGAACAACTTTATTCTTGATAATAGAGGTAAACTATTGGTTTTGTTCATGATCAATAGCGCTTTTTCTATTGGTATTTGTATTGCTCCAGTTTTAGTGTAAAAATGCTCATTGTCATTACTGTATTATTTATTTCACTAACTGGTTATTTGCTATCACTTTTACGAACATATTTGTACATATTGTATGTGCTGGTGTTGTTCTATTGTTGTTGTTATTGTTGTATTTGCTGTTGTTGTTTTTGTCTCTCTGTCTAATCCCCCTCTTATCCCCACAATTCCCCCCTCTGTCTTCCTTTTTTCCTCTTTCTATCCCCTCCTGCTACGGCCCGGCTGCACCAAATGATAATATAAATACATTTAATAAAGTCAAATTCAAATAAGGCAACAAGAGAAGTATCCTACACTTCTCTTTTGTAAAGTAAATCTGAACAGCCGATATGGGCATCTACATCAACTATATGATTTGCCTGAAAAGCTGGACAGGACAAAAAAAACAAAAACTGATAAACCTACCTCTTGTCTGCCTCCTGGCATGCGGTGATGATCTGTCTGATTACATTTCGTTGAGAATTCATCCTTTTTAACGGTCTAAAACATAAATATATAACACTATTAGCAAATTATCAACTTTTTACATGCACACTTCTGCATAGAATCCAAAGGGTGTGTGTGTGTGTGTGTGTGTGTGTGTGTCACACTCACCTGGATGTCTCCTTTGTGGGGGCCCTTGTGTCCATACATGCACTCCACAGTGGCCTTTTTGTTGTCCCACATGTGGATACGGAAAAGCGGTCGTCTTCTCATGGGATCTTCCACACGGGGGTCATGCGGTGGCAAATACATCCAGCCGATGATGAACAGCCCATCCACCTTTAAATAATTCACCAGCCAGACAATCAAAAATAGCTTTGTTGACAAATATATTTGACTAAATATTGCATCACGTTCAATACATGATCCCCACTTGACATTTTAGAGTGGGTGATACTCAATATTTAAGCTGTATGTTAATGCTTACCACAACATTGAGTAATCCTCCATAAGGGCCAATGTCAGGCTGCCATAGGCCCAATATATGTCTGTATGGATGAAGCACTGCAACATAAGAACACATTGCAGCATAATTTTTATTATAACCTTATCATGCTACTCAATCACATGCTTTAGTCAAAGTCCCATTTTATTGGTGGTTATCCTCCATTAGTATTCCGTTTATTAAGCATATATTTTTTCACACCAAAGCAAGCGATGCTTAATTTGTAACAGAGCGGTTTAATCCCAAATCAAACACACACACTTGGCTCCTCATGCTGTAACCACCCGTGTCTAGGCCAACTGTACATACAGTGCATGTACACGTCTTTATAGTCCATATGCTCGTAGTCCGGTAGGAGCTTCATAAAGCGCCCTGACTTCACTCGTGGGTTAACACCTGGACAGACACAACACAGGCATGTGTAGAGGATCCGGCGTGCACCGAGGAACGCTCTGATCAATGCAGCGCTCCTAATGAATGACATCATCTGCCTAAACCAGGGCTATTCAACCAGAAACCTAAGTTCAAAACTTGGAAAAACTACATTTTTGCAGTAAGTGCTCCTGTTGTATAGAAGAACTTGGACCACTGTAGACACATTGGCAAATCCTTGAATTGACATTTTAACTTTTCTAGTAAACATAGAACACCTGAGGGGTTTTTCAGGGAACCACTTTAGGTCCTCTCCTTTTCAGCAATTGCAATTAATTTTATTAATGTGACTTATGCAACTAAAGTGTTTCTGTAGCTTGCGTACTTCAGTTGCATTCAGTAGTCATTTGTTCAACTTATTTTTGTTATACTAGTGGTGTTCCTTAAGGTTCCATTTTAGGTTTCTTCTTTTTCATCATTTGGGCTATTCAATTGGCGGCTTGCGTGTTTATTTAAAAAAAACTTGTGAGAGATTCACATGTTTGCAGTAGATTCTTAAAAACACCAGAGTACTGATGATCAGTGTCAGAATGCTCCTGTAACGCTGATAAAATAAATAGACCAAAATCAAACGTCTACAGTAGCGGACGCTGCTTCTCCGGAAAATACAAAGTAAAACTGATGGAGAAGAGAGAAGTCCTGCCCCTCGGTCTTTAGCTTTCCGGAAACGCGGACCCCAAAACAACTTGGCTGAATATCGCCTTGCCTGATATTAAGATGCTTGTGCTTTCACCAGGATAGTCTTTCAACTCAAAACAGTAAATTATGAGAAAAAATGCTTTCAACATACAGCCTTGTATACGACAGATACAATATTAAAAGATGGAGAGTAGTATGAAAAGTTCATTCTTCATTACATCGTATGCCTTTACATTGAAAATGTTGAATAAATAAGGTGGCGACTTGTCCAGGGTGTACCCCGCCTTCCACCCGGTTGTAGCTGAGATAGGCGCCAGCGCCCCCCGTGACCCCAAAAGGGAATAAGCGGTAGAGAATGGGTGGATGGATGGATGGATGGATATATATATATATATATATATATATATATATACATATATATATACAAATATATATAAAAATAAATATGTATTTCTAGGTTGATTGGCAACACTAAATTGACCCTACTGTGTGAATGTGAATGTTGTCTGTCTATCTGTGTTGGCCCTGCAATGAGCTGGCGACTTGTCCAGGGTGTACGCCGCCTTCCACCCGATTGTAGCTGAGATAGGCACCAGCGCCCCTTGCGACCCCAAAGGGAATAAGCAGTAGAAAATGGATGGATGGATATATTATATTATATGATATATATATACATATATACATATATATATATATATATATAAAACATTTGAGCATTATGTGTGTTTTTTTTGTTGACATATACCACAGTACTATCGCACCAAGGCCATAGCATTGCGATAAGATCGTACCGTGAGATTTTGATATCGTTACATCCTTACTTAATACTGTACAAAAATAAAAGAGAACTAGTTACCGGTGAAATAATACGCAAGGGGAGAAATATGTACCAGCAGTGATAAGGACTCTTTTGGACATAAATAAAATAAATAAATCAGCTACTGATACGCTACCAACAATGCTTTTCTTGGGTTAGGCCGTCCGTCTGAAATAGTGTGGCGGGTACTCCTATGGGGGGCCCCTCTGACCTTAGGGAACATGCTTTTTTTTCCGTACCAGAATACGACGAAGCGTACTGTATGTAGCACTTGGCTTCACTATAACCACGGTGGGAGACGAGAAATGGCCAGTGTGTTTTTTCCTTTAATGTTAACAAGCTTACAATGTTATACAGAGGTTTATAGACAAACAATACTATTTATAGTCAAGGTGGAGAGCGGAAAGCGGGCTGCAAAATATTTTCTTCTTCCTTGGGAGGACGCAACAGAAAATAATTGAAAAGCATTGGAATAGGGGTGTATTTGGCCGACAGGGGGGTACTTTACTGACAAAAAAAGTTTAACAACATTTGGTATAGTACATTATAAACAGTCATCTTCCATGAACAAATGTATCTATCTTATCTATTATCTTAACATGGTGAAGACTTTGCTGTAAAATCCCGGCACTCACGTTTCACATAGAGGTCACGGCTAGAAACTCCTCCCGATTCCATCTTCCTCAAATCTTCCTTCATGTGGAATTCTGCAGACAAAAAGTGTCATGAAAACAGAACCAGAGAGGGGCTCACATGCACAATGTTATTGTCACAACGGACAAACGGTTACACGTGTTAAGCACTGATGTGTTGCACATTGTGGCATTGTTATTACAAGCATTTGCAAAAGCCCGATCCACCCCCGAGGCCGCAATGCACCATGATCAAGAGACATGACCCAAATATAAACTGTTGACTGTATACACACCGGAGGAATGGACAGGTGCAGCCTGTGAGATATTGTAAAGTCAGCAACAAGCGTGGTATGATACTGAGTATCACATTTAATGGTCATACACTGTAAAGGACACAAAGTACTGGCATAAACCTAATAAATTAATTATTAATCATGACAAGATATTTTGCGTAATTGTATGCTCTTAAAAGTGTGGGAAGAGTTAGGGAAAGCTATATTCTAGAGGTGTATGTGTAAACTCATTCTAGCTCAGGGGCCGCATGCAGAAAAATCTATTCCCACATGGGCCGGTTGGGCATAATAACATAAAATACAACTACGACAACTTCAGATTTTGTTCTGTTTTATTTCGGCCCAAAATAGAACAACCACATTCTGAAAATGTATATATAACAAATAATCCTCTTGACAAAACGCTTAGAGGTAGGTGAAAATTCTGAGGAAAAAAATGGTGAATCAATGAACATAGACTTAATCTCTGTGTATCTACAAAGAAATTAAACTTTACGTCACAGCGCATCTAGGATTAAACAGAATACAATTTAAAGCATTAGTAAAAACTATTATATGTATCAAATACCTCATTTGTCATTTTCACTGTTTACTTTCTTTAAATTTGCACAAAAGACATTCATTTTTACAGAACTACTGTCGTGGTCAAAAGTTTACATACACATGTGAAGAACATAATGTCATGGCCGTCTTGAGTTTCCAATGATTTGTACAACTCTTATTTTTTTGTGATAGAGTGATTGGACCACATACTTGTTGGTCACAAAAAACATTCATGAAGTGTGGTTCTTTTATGAATTTATTATGGGTCTACTGAAAATGTGACCAAATCTGCTGGGTCAAAAGTATGCATGATACAACAACACACATTATCAATTTTGATGATGTAGAAAAGTTACAATCAAATCAAATGAGTTTCATGGCATGGCCTCTTAACTTCATGTGAGTGATTATGATTGACGACACCTGTTGACTTCTCTGAGCCCATTTAAATAGGGCTCATGTGATGCAGTCATTAGACTCGGTTACAAATGCGACAATGGGAAAGTCAAAAGAACTCAGCACAGATCTGAAAAAAACTAATCATTGCCTTGAACAAGTCAGGAAAGTCACTTGGAGCCATTTCAAAGCAGCTCACGGTCTCAAGAGCAACTGTGCAGACAATTGTATTTACGTACAAGTGTATGTAAACTTTTGACCACGACTGTTTATCAATGTCCGCATTACTGAAGACGCCGCACCGATCCGCCTGTCGATCTCACGATCCACTCTTCCCTCACTCGTGAACAAGACTCCTAGGTACTTGAACTCCTCCACTTGGGGCAGGGTAGAAGAAGTGGCTGGGGAGAGGGAAGTCTGGGTTTCCCTGCTTAGGCTGTTGCCCCCGCGACCCGACCTCGGATAAGCGGAAGATGATGGATGGATGGATGGATGTTTATCAATGTGCAGTGTGTCATGCAACATTTTAAGTGGGGTTACGATGAATTGATTTACGTGGACCCCGACTTAAACAAGTTGAAAAACTTATTTGGGTGTTACCATTTAGTGGTCAATTGTACTGAACTGTGCAATCTACTAATAAAAGTTTCAATCAATCAAAAAACCAACTGTTTATTTTACTCCGGTTTGTTTTACATTGGGTTGAAGTGGAGGAGTCAAAGCCCCACTTTACCGTGTATGTCTAGTTTGGTATACTTGCTCTCTCTGGTATATACTATTTGCTTGCCTAACAGAATTGCTATTGCGACATACAGTGAACACATTAAGAACAGCAGTTTCTTTAATTCAAAAAAGCAGCTCAATTTTACACTTAGCAAACTCATCTCGCGGGCCAGATTTAACCTGTTCACAGGCCTGGTGCTAGCGGGGGTTTATAATATAGCCAGGAACAGTCAGGAGTGCATGGGATTCTGGGTATTTGTTCTGTTCTGTTTATGTTGTGTTACTGTGAGGATGTTCTCCAGAAATTTGTTTGTCATTCTTGTTTGGTGTGGGTTCACAGTGTGGCGCATATTAGTAAGAGTGGTGAAGTTGTTTATATCACAACCTTCAGTGCGACCTGTATGGCTGTTGAACAAATATGCCTTGCAGTCGTGTACGTGTGTCTGCGGAAGCCACATATAACTTGTTACTGGGCTGACAAGCAGTTTGTACATGTTGTAGAAGGCGTCAAATGCAGTGGCTTCATAGCTTGACCTTATTATTGGTATCTGGGTGACCATCAGCAGATAATTGCGAGAATAGTTGCTTTGAGAATTTGGGAACCTCCTGGAAAATTTGGGAGGGTTGGCAAGCGGCATTCATATAAAAGTCATGCACTAGCATTAAATGTTCTTATCAAGGTCCGGGCCGCGTGTCTAAGACCCCTGGTCTACACATAGCATAAAGCAAAAAAAAAAAACTCTTTATGCTGTGTTATTTCATTTTAAATTTCAAAATAGTTTTGTGGCTCCCATTGTCTTCTTTATTTTGTGAAACAGGTCAAAATGGCTCTATGGGTGGTAAAGGTTGCAGACCCCTGATATATATGAACACAAATGATTGATTGATTGATTGATTGAAACTTTTATTAGTAGACTGCACAGTACAGTACATATTCCGTACAATTGACCACTAAATCAATGGTTCTCAAATGGGGGTACGCATACCCCTGGGGGTACTTGAAGGTATGCCAAGGGGTATGTGAGATTTTTTTTTTAATATTCTAAAAATAGCAACAATTCAAAAATCCTTTATAAATATATTTATTGAATAATACTTCAACAAAATATGAATGTAAGTTCATAAACTGTGAAAAGAAACACAACAATGCAATATTCAGTTTGACAGATAGATTATTTTTGTGGACATGTTCCATAAATATTGATGTTAAAGATTTCTTTTTTTGTGAAGAAATGTTTAGAATTAAGTTTATGAATCCAGATGGATCTCTATTACAATCCCCAAAGAGGGCACTTTAGGTTGATGATTACTTCTACATGTAGAAATCTTTATTTATAATTGAATCACTTGTTTATTTTTCAACAAGTTTATTGTTATTTTTATATCTATTTTTCCAAATAGTTCAAGAAAGACCACTAAAAATTAGCAATATTTTGCACCGTTATACAATTTAATAAACAAAAACTGATGACATCGTGCTGTATTTTACTTCTTTATCTCTTTTTTCAACCAAAAATGCTTTGCTCTCATTAGGGGGTACTTGAATTAAAAAAATGTTCACAGGGGTTACATCACTGAAAAAAGTTTGAGAACCACTGCACTAAATGGTAACACCCGAATAAGTTTTTCAACTTGTTTAAGTCGGGGTCCACGTTAATTGATTCATGATCAGTTACACTTTTTAATTGGGATGTGCCGATCGATCAGTATTGGCCCATTTGTGTGAAAAAGTATTTGATCGCCGTTGCTGATTTATGCCTTTTAATAACGATCACAAAGGGGCGACCGACCACTTTTAACAGAAATTGTATATTTTTTTAGTCCTACCGGCTAATTGTGCGTCTTCGTACACAGTGTGGAGCCGCTCCCCTAATCTAATAATATTCACCTTCGTTACGGAAAATAAACTGTGTTTCTTAATATCATCAGTATCATTTTCACTTGAGGACGAGGCTAAACATGCTACACAACAAGTGCAAGCCAGTAGAAGGCCCGCTAATAGCTAAGCTAGTTTGAAACAACCCTGAAAAATAAGTGCAATATGTAAATGAAACCAAATTACAGCAGAAAGTAAGCAGCTATTAACAGGAAATTAACAAGAGTCAAGAGCGAGGATAATATAAGAACTATTCTTGGTGTGTCAGCAGGAGAGGTAAGAGGAAGGTGGATCGATCCATAAATATATGGTGTAGATACCAAAGGTAATATCAGTATATGATCGTCGCAAGAGTGATTAGATCGATATCTAATATTCTCTCAAAATCATTTTTGGTCGTTTTTGTTAATGTTTACAAATTCAAGTAATAACTCCCTGAACACAGGAGGACATTGAGGGTAAAAACCACACTTTAGTAATAAATAGTAGTTTTTAATTTTGTTTACTTATTGTGTATAATTGACTTTTTTCTGCTCAAACAATTGAATGCAATAAAAGAGAGTAAGGAGCTATTTTAATTATTGTGTTATTGTTAAAACTGTCAGTAGCACTCACCATTAATAAATGGAAACATTTGCAGTTTATACATTTGATCGATATTGGTGTCTGCCGATGTAACTCATGGTTGATCGGTATCGGTATCGGCAGAATAACACTCTGATGGGAACATACAGGAGTATTACGTCATACATTCTTTTGCTGAGAAAAAAATATTTATTTGTACATACAGTATTATTAACTGGTTAAGTTGAATGCATTCCTTATGGAACTGCAATGTTGACACTCCAAACAACTACTTGGCATTTTTGCACATTTATTATAATCAAACAAATTCTCACATTTAGAGATATAGTGGTCGACATATTTCAGTAAGGTGTTTCCCTTTTTTTTTTTTAACTGCACTGGGTTTGACACCGTGGGTGCTTCGGGCCAGAGCACCCACGTGGGATTGATGGCAACTTTCAATCTTTAAAATATTTTTTGAAAAATCAATCCTCGGAAGGCAGAGTACAGAGGAAGGCATCAAAACTATGACACCTGTGAAGGTAAAACCATTTCAGGTGACTACCTCTTGAAGCTCATTGAGAGAATGCCAAGAGTGTGCAAAGCAGTAATAATAATAATAATAATAATATTAATAATAATAATACATTTTATTTGGTATACCGCTTTTATAAATACTCAAAGACAGGATAAAAATGCAAATATAAAACAGTTCAAAGTAATAATATATCCATCCATCCATTTTCTACCGCTTATTCCCTTTTGGGGTTGCGGGGGGCGCTGGCGCCTATCTCAGCTAGAATCGGGCGGAAGACAGGGTACACCCTGGACAAGTCGCCACCACATCGCAGGGCCAACACAGATAGACAGACAACATTCACACTCACATTCAAACACTAGGGCCAATTTAGTGTTGCCAATCAACCTATCCCCAGGTGCATGTCTTTGGAAGTGGGAGGAAGCCGGAGTACCCGGAGGGAACCCTTTAAGCAAAAATATGGCAATATCGCGAAATGATCAAGTATGACACATAGAATGGACCTGCTATCCCCGTTTTAAATAAGAAAACCTCATTTCAGTAAGCCTTGAAATTAAAACTAATATCGATACTGTTGTTTATAATATTAATTTTTGTTTCACTGCTTTTGGTTTGTTCTGTCGTGTTTGTGTCTCCTTTCAATTGCTCCGTTTATTGCAGTTCTGAGAGTTGCTGGGTCAGGTTTGGTTTTGGAATTGGATTGCATTGTTAAGGTATTGTTGGATTGCTGAAAAAAAAAAAAAAAGATAAAAAAAAAAAAAGAATCGATTCTGAATCGCACAACGTGAGAATCGCGATTCGTATTCGAATCGATTTATTTCCCCACACCCGTATTAACAACCATCCATCCATCCATCGATTTTCTACCGCTTATTCCCTCTCGGGGTCGCGGGGGGCGTTGGCGCCTATCTCAGCTACAATCGGGCGGAAGGCAGGGTACACCCTGGACAAGTCGCCACCACATCGCAGGGCCAACACAGATAGCCAGACAACATTCACACTCACATTCACACACTAGGGCCAATTTTAGTGTTGCCAATCAACCTATCCCCAGGTGCATGTCTTTGGAGGTGGGAGGAAGTCGGAGTACCCTTTAAGCAAAAATATGGCAATATCGCGAAATGATCAAGTATGACACATAGAATGGACCTGCTATCCCCGTTTTAAATGTGAAGTGAATTATATTTATATAGCGCTTTTCTCAAGTGACTCAAAGCGCTTTACATAGTGAAACCCAATATCTAAGTTACATTTAAACCAGTGTGGGTGGCACTGGGAGCAGGTGGGTAAAGTGTCTTGCCCAAGGACACAACGGCAGTGACTAGGATGGCGGAAGCGGGAATCGAACCTGCAACCCTCAAGTTGCTGGCACGGCCACTCTACCAACCGAGCTATACCGCCCCTAAGAAAATCTCATTTCAGTAAGCCTTGAAATTAAAACTAATATCGATACTGTTGTTTATAATATTAATTTTTGTTTCACTACTTTTGGTTTGTTCTGTGTCGTGTTTGTGTCTCCTTTCAATTGCTCCGTTTATTGCAGTTCTGAGAGTTGCTGGGTCAGGTTTGGTTTTGGAATTGGATTGCGTTGTTATGGTATTGTTGGATTGCTAAAAAAAATAAAAAATGATTTAAAAAAAAAGAGAGAATCGATTCTGAATCGCACAACGTGAGAATCGCGATTCGTATTCGAATCGATTTATTTCCCCACACTTGTATTAACAACTGTAACATGTTAAATGCCATCAGTAGGAGTACAAGTGGCTCCATCCGGGGCCTGGCAATAACGTCAGCCGGCCTGGCTTTGCTTTGCGGCACTTATACCCGCCATATACTTCTCGCGTCTTCTTTCCGACCATAAGAAAAAAGCAGCTTGACAGTTGAGTTCCTACCTTCCACGCAGCGTCTTCTCCAGATGGTTTCAGTGTTGAGAATCTGTCTAAACGTCTTGCAGACGAGGGCGACATTCGGTAGTGCAATTCCGGGAAGCAGGGAGAATATCTCCACTAAAAGCTCCGGCGGTAATTCCGACAAAACCTGCGGGTGCGGCAGTCCCACGCCGTGTCGTCTGCCGCCAGCCCCGCTGCAGTGCACCCGACTCGGCCCCGCGGTGTTGACGCCGCTGTCTGGGGCCTCTGCGCCGGCGTCGCCTCGCCGCTGACCCACAATCCGCTCTTCTTCCTCCTCGTCCATGTCCGAATCGCTGCTTTGGTCTTGCTTGTTCTGTCGCGGTCGCCTCCGGCACCTCCGCGACTGACCCACACCGCACAGCCTGGCACAGACAGCCATCTGTGTGGTCAGCGGGCAGGCGACATTACATCACTCACGTACATCGTCTCCGCTACTGGTGGAGCAGGGCGGAAGTGCAGCCAACCCACGTGACGTTACATAGCCGGCTCTCCAAAGTGCGGTGCGGGGACTTTTTCTGGCCCGCAGCTTGGATATTATAAAACAGATGTTTCTAAACCTTGTTATAGCTACCGAACCCCGTTAGTTTCCTAGGCACATTCACTGAACCCTTCTGAGTGAAAAACAAAATCCATCCATCCATCCATCCATCATCTTCCGCTTATCCGAGGTCGGGTCGCGGGGGCAGCAGCCTAAGCAGGGAAGCCCAGACTTCCCTATCTCCAGCCACTTCGTCTAGCTCTTCCCGGGGGATCCCGAGGCGTTCCCAGGCCAGCCGGGAGACATAGTCTTTCCAACGTGTCCTGGGTCTTCCCCGTGGCCTCCTACCAGCTGGACGTGCCCTAAACACATCCCTAGGGAGGCGTTCGGGTGGCATCCTGACCAGATGCCCGAACCACCTCATCTGGCTCCTCTCGATGTGGAGGAGCAGCGGCTTTACGTTGAGCTCCTCCCGGATGGCAGAGCTTCTCACCCTATCTCTAAGGGAGAGCCCCGCCACCCGGCGGAGGAAACTCATTTCGGCCGCTTGTACCCGTGATCTTATCCTTTCGGTCATGACCCAAAGCTCATGACCATAGGTGAGGATGGGAACGTAGATCGACCGGTAAATTGAGAGCTTTGCCTTCCGGCTCAGCTCCTTCTTCACCACAAAATGTTTTGTTTTTTTTCAAATTCATGACAAAGTTACAGTTGTGATCAAAATCATTCAGGCCCCACACAATGTTGGTGTTTTAGCAAGTTGGATATTTATTCCGTATTTTGTTTATAGGCTTCACGGTGGCAGAGGGGTTAGTGCGTCTGCGTCACAATACGAAGTTCCTGCAGTCCTGGGTTCAAATCCAGGCCCGGGATCTTTCTGTGTGGAGTTTGCATGTTCTCCCCGTGAATGCGTGGGTTCCCTCCGGGTACTCCGGTTTCCTCCCACATCCAAAGACATGCACCTGGGGATAGGTTGATTGGCAACACTAAATTGGCCCTAGTGTGTGAATATGAGTGTGAATGTTGTCTGTCTATCTGTGTTGGCCCTGCGATGAGGCGGCGACTTGTCCAGGGTGTACCCCGCCTTCCGCCCGATCGTAGCTGAGATAGGCGCCAGCGCCCCCTGCGACCCCGAAAGGGAATAAGCGGTAGAAAATGGATGGATGGATGGATTTTGTTTATAGTCATATCAAATAAAGATGTGTCAAATAGACAAATGCAACTTAAATTGTAACACTGTATTTTACAAAATACCAAAAAAGGACATTTTTCTTAATATCTCATTGACAAAATTATTCAACCCCCTAGTTACATGCATCTTTAGTACTTAGTAGAACACCCTTTGGCAGTAATTACATCCTTCAAATGTGATACATAACCGGACACAAGCTTCCTGCAACGATCTACAGGTATTTTAGCCCATTCCTCTTGGGCAAAAGCCTCCAGTTCATTCATATTCTTGGGCTTGTGTGCTGCAACTGCCTTCTTCAAGTCCCACTTTTCTATACGATTTAGGTCTGGCGACTGTGACGGCCATTCCAGAGTCTTCCACCCCATCTTCTGCAACCACTCTGATGTTGATTGGGAGGTATCAATCAATCAATCAATCAATGTTTATTCATATAGCCCCAAATCACAAATGTCTCAAAGGACTGCACAAATCATTACGACTACAACATCCTCTGAAGAACCCACAAAAGGGCAAGGAAAACTCACACCCAGTGGGCAGGGAGAATTCACATCCAGTGGGACGCCAGTGACAATGCTGACTATGAGAAACCTTGGAGAGGACCTCAGATGTGGGCAACCCCCCCCCCCCCCTCTCTAGGGGACCGAAAGCAATGGATGTCGAGCGGGTCTAACATGATACTGTGAAAGTTCAATCCATAGTGGCTCCAACACAGCCGCGAGAGTTCAGTTCAAGCGGATCCAAGACAGCAGCGAGAGTCCCGTCCACAGGAAACCATCTCAAGCGGAGGCGGATCAGCAGCGTAGAGATGTCCCCAACCGATACAGGCGAGCGGTCCATCCTGGGTCCCGACGAGCGGTCCATCCTGGGTCTCGACTCTGGACAGCCAGTACTACATCAATGGTCATCGGACCGGACCCCCTCCACAAGGGAGGGGGGGACATAGGAGAAAGAAAAGAAGCGGCAGATCAACTGGTCTAAAAAGGAGGTCTATTTAAAGGCTAGAGTATACAGATGAGTTTTAAGGTGAGACTTAAATGCTTCTACTGAGGTAGCATCTCAGGTATGCTTGGGATCGTTGTCCTGTTGGAAGGTCCAACGTCTCCCAAGCCTCAGCTTCGTCACTGACTTCATGACATTTGCAGCTAATATATCTTGGTAGGAAATAGAATTCATAATGCCTTGAACGCGCTGGAGATTCCCGGTACCTGAGGCAGAGAAACAGCCCTAGAGCATGATTGACCCCCCACCATGCTTAACAGTAGGAAAGGTGTTCTTCTCTTTGTAAGCTTCATTTTTTTCTCCTCCAGACATAACGTTAATTATAGTTCCAGTTTTGTCTCATCACTCCATAGAACAGTTTCCCAAAACCTTTGGGGTTTGTCCAGATGATTTTTGGCATACTGGAGTCCATTTTTCTTGTGCCTGGTAGTCAGAAGTGGGGTGCGCCTGGGAGTTCTGGCCTGGAGGCCTTCATCTCGTAGTGCACGCCCTATTGTCTGGGACGAAACCCGGGGGTTTTTCACCACTGTACACACACAGCATCCTCTTTCTACCACGCCCAGGTAGTGTTTCCACTGTGCCTTTAGCTTTAAAGTTGCGAATTATGCTCCCAACTGCGTCTCTTGGAATGTGTAATGTATTTGCTATTTTCTTATATCCATATCCTTTCTTATGAAGAGAAATTACCTCCCCTCTTGACTTCTTTGACCACTCCCTGGACTTCACCATGTTGCAAATACACCATTGACCATCTACAAGAAGCTGAGCGTCACAGTCTTTTTCAATCAGTTTAATTGTTGCTCGTTATGGTTCTAATCACATCTACAGGTGTTTTCAACATCTGATTGAAAAGACCTTATTCAAATTCTGTTCTTAAGAGTTATGATCTTCAAGGGGTTGAATAATTTTGTCAATGAGATATTAAGAAAAATGTCCTTTTTTGGTATTTTGTAAAATACAGTGTTACAATTTAAGTGGCATTTGTCTATTTGACACATCTTTATTTGATATGACTATAAACAAAATACGGAATAAATGTCCAATTTGCTAAAACACCAAAATTGTGTGGGGGTTGAATAATTTTGATCACAACTGTATGTGTTTTTGGTAACACTTTAGTATGGAGAACATATTTTAAGTAACAAAGACTTAATTTAGAGGTTTTTGGACACTTGGGGAACATATTCTAAGTAACAAAGACTTAATTTGGAGTTATTTGGTTAGGGTGAGGATTAGAGCAGGGGTAGGGAACCTATGGCTCTAGAGCCAGATGTGGCTCTTTTGATGACTGCATGTGTCTCTCAGATAAATCTTAGCTGGCATTGCTTAACATAATAAGTAATGAATAATTCCGCTGATAATCACAGTGTTAAAAATAACGTTCAAAAGATAAGACATTCTCATGCATTTGAATCAAGAAGTCGCATTAATGGTAAGAAGTATTATATTTATTATTGGTTAGCTTTGTAATAAGTGAATTAGATTGTGAAGTGAATTATATACAGTATATATAGCGCTTTTTCTCTAGTGACTTAAAGCGCTTTACATTGTGAAACCCAATATCTAAGTTACATTTAAACCAGTGTGGGTAGCACTGGGAGCAGGTGGGTAAAGTGTCTTGCCCAAGGACACAACGGCAGTGACTAGGATGGCGGAAGCGGGGATTGAACCTGGAACCCTCAAGTTGCTGGCACGGCCACTCTACCATCCAAGATGTACCGCCCCAATAACAACATTATTAAAAAGAATAAAAGACTTATTATTCTCTAAAAATGTTAGTCTTACTTACAAATGCACGCATTTAATTGTATTCAGTGTTAAAAAATATTATATGGCTCTCACGGAAATACATTTTAAAATATTTGGCTTTCATGGCTCTCTCGGCCAAAAAGGTTCCCGACCCCTGGGTTAGAGGGTTAGGGTTATAATGAGGCCATGCCGAATAAGGCATTAATAAGTACTTAATAATGACTAGTTAAGAGCCAATATGTTACTAATTTGCATGTTAATAAGCAACTAATTAATGGTGAATATGTCCCCCATACTAAAGTCTTACATGGTTTTTTTTACTGGTGCACAAAATGAACCTTGCATGAACATCACCTTGTTCAAAGAACAAAACCGACACTAAACTCACGCTAGACTGCATAAACTCACAACAAATTACACACCTGAAAATCAGTGTGACTTCTGCTGTTGCCGTACCCGTAATACCCCGATAAAAACAAGTTTTTATTGAGACGATGAGTCGGGTGGGTTTTGACCTCTGCCGAACCCCTGAGGCCGACTTACCGAACAACTAGGGTTCGATCGAACCCAGGTTAAAACCACTGTTATAAAACTAAAGTACTTTTACTAACATTAATTATATTATGTCAGGCGTGTCCAAAGGGCGGCCCGAGGGCCATTTGTGGCCCTGTCACGGCAAATTTCTTCCCCCCCTATCAAAACCTTCCCCCCGGAAGACATTTGGCGTAACAGCCCCTCTAATGCCTGAAGGACCCCAATGAGGGTGTGATAAAACCAAGTTATATGACTCTTAAGGGTTACAGCCGCAAAATTAGCGAAGCAAAAATAGCTTGAAAGGTTACCATGCTGGAATGCTAATATTTTTTCCTCATCGTTATTTTTCACCAATGACAATCAGCCAATTATAATGCTTTTAAAACAGGCAGCTGTGTGGGCTGCTTTAAAGGCCTACTGAAATGAGATTCTTATTTAAACGGGGATAGCAAGTCCATTCTTTGTGACATACTTGATCATTTCACGATATTGCCATATTTTTGCTGAAAGGATTCCCTCCGGGTACTCCGGCTTCCTCCCACCTCCAAAGACACGCACCTGGCGATAGGTTGATTGGCAACACTAAAATTGGCCCTAGTGTGTGAATGTGAGTGTGAATGATGTCTGTCTATCTGTGTTGGCCCTGCGATGAGGTGGCGACTGGTCCAGGGTGTACTCTGCCTTCCGAGGATTGATTTTTCAAAAAATATTTTAAAGATTGAAAGTTCACAACTTTCAGAGTTAAGAGAAAAGCCCTGCCTCTACCGGAAGTCACAGACGATGACGTCACAAGTGTGGGGGCTCCTCACATATTCACATTGATTTTAATGGGAGCCTCCAACAAAACGTGCTATTCGGACAGAGAAAACGGCAATTTCCCCATTAATTTGAGCGAGGATGAAAGATTCGTGTTTGAGGATATTGATAGCGACGGACTAGAAAAAAAAAACAAGTAAAAAAAAAAAACCGCGATTGCATTGGGACGGAGTCCGATGTTTTTAGACACATTTACTATGTTAATTTCTGGGAAATCCCTTATCTTTCTATTGTGTTGCTAGTGTTTTAGTGAGTTAAATAGTACCTGATATTCGGAGGTGTACGTCCACAGGTGTCTTGACGCGCGGTGTCTCAGGGGAGTCGACGGCAGCTATGGACGGCACAAGCTCAGCTTTTCTCCGGTAAGAAGCGACTTTCTAACCACAATTTTCTCACCGAAACCTGCTGGTTGACATTCCGTTGTGTATCATGTTCGCTTGATCCATAGAAAATTTTCACCTCCAGGAATTGTAAACTAGGAATCCCCGTGTGTTTGTGTGGCTAAAGGCTAAAGCTTCCCAACTCCATCTTTCTGCTGTGACTTCTCCAATATTAATTAAACAAATTGCAAAAGATTCAGCAACACAGATCTCCAAAATACTGTGTAATTATGCGGTTAAAGCAGACAACTTTTAGCTGTGTGTGTGTGCAGCGCTCATATTTCCTTAAAACCTGTGACGTCTTGCGTACAGGTCATCATTACACGACGTTTTCAAGACGAAACTCCCAGGAAATTAAAAATTGTAATTTAGTAAACTAAAAAGGCTGTATTGGCATGTGTTGCAATGTTAATATTTCATCATTGATATATAAATTATCAAACTGCGTGGTGGGTAGTAGTGGGTTTCAGTAGGACTTTAAGGGTTACAGCTGCAATATTAGCAAAGCAAAAATAGGTTGAAAGGTTAGCATGCTGAAATGCTAATATTTTTTCCTCACCGTTATTTTTCACTAATGACAATCAGCCAGTTATAATGCTTTTAAAATAGGCAGCTGTGTGGGCTGCTTTAAGGTCCTTCCACCCTCATTGGGGTCCTTCAGGCATTAGAGGGGCTGTCACGCCTAATGTCTTCCGGG
Source organism: Nerophis ophidion (assembly GCF_033978795.1). Taxonomy (NCBI): domain Eukaryota; kingdom Metazoa; phylum Chordata; class Actinopteri; order Syngnathiformes; family Syngnathidae; genus Nerophis; species Nerophis ophidion. The sequence goes on from NC_084622.1 coordinate 38,613,561, forward strand.
GGGAAGGTTTTTGTAGGGGAGAAGAAATTTGGCGTGACAGCCCTCAGCTAATTTGTTAATGGCCCCCGTCCCCTTCTAAAAAATACTATAATAAAAATTTAAAGGCCTACTGAAACTCACTACTACCGACCACGCAGTCTGATAGTTTATATATCAATGATGGAATATTAACATTGCAACACATGCCAATGCGGCCTTTTTAGTTTACTAAATTGCATTTTTAAATTTCCTGCGAAGTGTCGTGTTGAAAACGTTGCGGTATGATGACGTGTGCGTTTGACGTCTCGGGTTGTAGCTGACATTATTTTCCAGCCCGATCCAAGCTAAAAGTAGTGTGCTTTAACCGCATAATTACAAAGTATTTTGGAGATCTGTGTTGCTGAATCTTTTGCAATTTGTCCAATTAATAATGGAGAAGTCAAAGTAGAAAGATGGAGTTGGGAAGCTTTAGCCTTTAGCCACACAAACACACGGTGATTCCTTGTTTAAAATTCCCGGAGGTGAAACTTTACTATGGATCAGGGCGCGGTCAAGCAAACATAGATCCCGACCGAATGTCAACCAGCAGGTTTCGGTGAGAAAATTGTGGTAAAAAGTTGCTTCTTACCGGAGATCAGCTAAACTTGCGCGATGTCCATAAAGCTGCCATCGACTTCCCTGAGACACTGGCCTCAAGACACCCGTGGAGACAGACCTCCTACTATCAGGTACTGTTAAACTCACTAAAACACTAGCAACACAATAGAAAGATAAGGGATTTCCCAGAATTATCCTAGTAAATGTGTCTAAAAACATCTGAATCGGTCCCAATGCAATCGCGTTTTTTTTTCTTTCTAGTCCGTTGCTATCAATATCCTCAAACACAAATCTTTCATCCTCGCTCAAATTAATGGGGAAATTGTCATTTTCTCGGTCCGAATAACTCTTTTTGTTGGAGGCTCCCATTAAAAACAATGTGAGGATGTGAGGAGCCATCAACATGTGACGTCATGGACATCTGTGTTGCTGAATCTTTTGCAATTTGTTCAATTAATATTGGAGAAGTCAAAGTATAAAGATGGAGGTGGGAAGCTTTAGCCTTTAGCCACACAAACACACGGTGATTCCTTGTTTAAAATTCCCGGAGGTGAAACTTTACTATGGATCAGGGCGCGGTCAAGCAAACATAGATCCCGACCGAATGTCAACCAGCAGGTTTCGGTGAGAAAATTGTGGTAAAAAGTTGCTTCTTACAGGAGATCAGCTAAACTTGCGCGATGTCCATAAAGCTGCCATCGACTTCCCTGAGACACTGGCCTCAAGACACCCGTGGACACACACCTCCGACTATCAGGTACTGTTAAACCCACTAAAACACTAGCAACACAATAGAAAGATAAGGGATTTCCTAGAATTATCCTAGTAAATGTGTCTAAAAACATCTGAATCGGTCCCAATGCAATCGCGTTTTTTTTTCTTTCTAGTCCGTTGCTATCAATATCCTCAAACACAAATCTTTCATCCTCGCTCAAATTAATGGGGAAATTGTCGTTTTCTCGGTCCGAATAACTCTTTTTGTTGGAGGCTCCCATTAAAAACAATGTGAGGATGTGAGGAGCCATCAACATGTGACGTCATCATCTGCGACTTCCGGGAAAGGCAGGGCTTTTCTGTTCGCGACCAAAAGTTGCAAACTTTATCGTGGATGTTCTCTACTAAATCCTTTCAGCAAAAACATGGCAATATCGCGAAATGATCAAGTATGACACATAGAATGGACCGGCTATCCCCGTTTAAATAAGAAAATCTTATTTCAGTAGGCCTTTAAAGGCCTACTGAAACCCACTACTACCGACCATGCAGTCTGATAGTTTATATATCAATGATGAAATATTAACATTGCAACACATGCCAATACGGCCTTTTTAGTTTACTAAATTGCAATTTTAAATTTCCCACGTAGTGTCGTGTTGAAAACGTTGCGGTATGATGACGCGTATGATGACGCGTGCGTTTGACGTCTCGGGTTGTAGCGGACATTATTTTCCAGCCCGATCCAAGCTATAAGTGGTCTGCTTTAATTGCATAATTACACAGTATTCTGGACATCTGTGTTGCTGAATCTTTTGCAATTTGTTCAATTAATAATGGAGAAGTCAAAATAGAAAGATGGAGGTGGGAAGCTTTAGCCTTTACCCAAACAAACACAGCCGGTGTTTCCCAAAGCTGTCACCATGTTGAACTCTAACTTATGATAATAATAATTCACCCCAATACAATATCATGCCCTAATACCCTACTGTGCAATACTACCCTTCGAGTGCAATACGTCCGACACTGATTGTTATTTATTACTTCGGTACTCTTGTCTTGTTCTGAATATTGTACTGTATTTTGTATTTCTATAGTGTTTTGTATATTGTACAGGATTGCTTATTATTTTTATTGGATAGTGGTCTGTTTATTTCAATTGTTAGTTTTTTTCCTTTATTTCCTCCTGTGTTATTTATTTCACCCCATATTTGTTCCCACTACCGCACCTTAAATTGGAGTCTTTAATCTCGTTATATGCACATATAATGACAATAAAGTCCATTCTATTCCATTCTATTTTTGTTTAAAATTCCCAGAGGTGAAGCTTTACTATGGATCAGAGCGGTCAAGCGAACGTGGATCCCGACTACATGTCTACCGGCAGTTTTCGGTGGGAAAATTGTGGTATAAAGTCGCCTCTTACCAGAGCTCAGCGGAGCTTGCGCCGTCCATGCAGCTGCGTGACTTCCCTGAGTGACTCTGGCGTCAAGACACCCGTGGACACACCCTTCCGACTTCAGGTACTATTTAATCTCACTAAAACACTAGCAACACAATAGCAGATAAGGGATTTTCCAGAATTATCCTAGTAAATGTGTCTAAAAATATCTGAATCGCTCTTACTTGTCCCCGCCTGTTTTTTTTTTTTTTTTCTAGTCCTGCACTATCAATATCCTCATCCACAAATCTTTCATCTTCGCTCAAATTAATGGGGAAATTGTCGCTTTCTCGGTCCAAATTGCTCTTGCTGCTGGTGGCTCATATTGTAAACAATGTGAGGATGTGAGGAGCCCTCACACGGGTGACGTCATCGTCTGCGACTTCCGGTAAAGGCAAGGCTTTTTTATTAGCGAACAAAAGTTGCAAACTTTATCGTCGATGTTATCTTCTAAATCCTTTCAGCAAAAATATGGCAATATTGCGAAATGATCAAGTATGACACATAGAATGGACCTGCTATCCCCGTTTAAATAAGAACATCTCATTTCAGTAGGTCTTTAAAACATAAAAGAGTGTAATAAAAGAGTAAACAGTGACATGTAACAAGAAAAAGTTGCGGTGTTGACACTAATAACACAAAGCTGCCATGCGGACTGTTATTGACCTGCTGAAGTCTCCAGTTACTTCACTGGAGCAATTTCACTTTCAAATATTCACAAAACGGGCATCAAACTAACAAAAAAGTATGAAAAAAACTATAAAATCTTATAATCGAGAGATCTACGGACTTATTTTGCTTATTTTCAACACTTATTCTTTTTTTAGTGTTATGAATTATTGACCTATTTAGGGTTCCAAATACTCCACGTCAAATATTGTACTTTGAAATGTTTTGGGGGAAAATGTTGCATAGTTTGTGTGTTTGCCATATAAATAAGGGTTTTGACATAAAGGCCATAAACATAAAAAAAAAAAATTATACATTTTTTAATAACGACAGACAGACCTGAAGTTGATCTTGAGAGTCAAGCGTTAAATGAAAAAAAAATAATTTATGACTTATTTCTAACATTTTTATGACTGAGACCCTTCTGGAGACCAAACTTGAGGAAAGCCATAAAAGGTAAAAAAAACCTAACAACTATTGTATTGCTTTTAAAAAAGAAAAATATCAAAATGGCCCCCGCATACTTTGATTTTCGAGTCTGCGGCCCTCAGTGGAAAAAGTTTGGACACCCCTGTATTATGTGGTATGTTGAGTTCTATGGGTGATAGGTTCAAGGTTCAAAGTATATTCGTCACTTTTTTCCATGCTCTTCAGATATTGCATACAGTGGGATCCGAACACTAGTTGCAGAATCTAATACACTAAATACAAAAAATTGACTAACTCTGATGTACATTAATTACAATTAAGTTGCACAATAAGTCACAGTAGTTATGGGAGGAGTATCAGTACAAGTAGAAGTACAGTAGTCAAATACAGTACCAGTGCAAGATCAAATAGTATAATAGTATATATACATACATACATACAGTACATACAGTACATTATTTACTTTCAGATGTCTCTCTCCAGTTTCCCCCCCCCGCTCACTGTTAAAGACAACAGCTGATTAGAATAACACATACCACCTGCAAAATCTAATCACCTGCCAGCTATGTCGCTCTGTCCCACATATGCCCCGCCCCTAGTCAATAGTGCTCCGCCCTCAACACCATTGACTGAGACAGTGACCTTTTGCCCCTGCAGCCCGCTGACCACACCCTCACCCCACACATACGTTGGTCATAGTCAAAGTCCTCAAGTGTCAAGGGACATATAAAAACGAAAGATGTTGTGACGCCAAAAAATATCGATGAAATCATAGTAGTATTGACTAGATACGCCAATGTAATTGATGTTAGGTGTAAATCCACCAATGGCGAGTTGGGAAAATTCATATACTGATTTTTTTACACTGAATTTTTCTGCACTGAACTTTGCTCACAGAATTTTATTCAATGGAATTGTCAGCATAATTTGACGTCAAACATTCAATTCACAAAATTCAAACCCCCCAAAAACCCTCAGTTACCTCTAATTCAGTGTCCAAAAAAGTTTCCATAGTAAAGGCACAAATTAACCTCCATATTGTTGCTCTTGTTGACATCGAGTTTATTCTAATTGACATAAAAACAAGTCACCGCAGAGAATTTTTACATATAAAATACTTTGTATATAAAAACTGATAACTGGGGGCGGTGTGGCGCGGTTGGGAGAGTGGCTGTGCCAGCAACCTGAGGGTTCCGAGTTCGATCCCAAGCTTCTACCAACCTTGAGCAAGACACTTCACCCTTGCTCCTGATTGGTAGGAGTTAGGGCCTTGCTAGGCAGCTTCCGCCATCAGTGAGTGAATGTGGAAGTAGTGTCAAAGCGCTTTGAGTACCTTGAAGGTAGAAAAGCGCTATACAAGTATAACCCATTTACCATAGCTGTACACAACTTTTACCGATATTCTATTTCAAATATGAGTATGATTATGTCCTTAAATCATGATCAAATGAGACTAAGTACTAGCAAGTAAACAAGTTGTAATCAAGATGTTATCTTTATAGCCTTCCAGTTGTCATTACCTAGCTGCCGGCACTTCTGCCGCCTATCTTCTTTTTGTTGCGGTGCCTGGTTTCTGGGTCACCGGGCGTAGCCACCTGCGCACACACCTAATGATCATCTCCTTCTAACTCCTTAAGCTCTCCAGTCCCTTTACCCTGCACCAAAAGATTTCCTGATGGTTCACTTTTCCATTTGTGTACATCTCCTCTGCTTTGGCTCTACTCCTGCATTAACTGTTACTTCCCCACACTTCTATGTGCCATTTCTATTATTCACACCTTAAGTGGGCATCCTTTGGTATTTTTTCTCACTCCCTTTTGAGTTCTCTTTTTGTTTTTATTCTTATTTATTTTTGGCCATGCGTAGGGTTCCTACTTGGACAATGTCGATCGTGTTATTATATGTCTATCAATGGCTGTCACAGCAATTGATAGACATGTCAATATTAACATATCATATTAACTGCTTTGAATCACTAGAGCAGGGTTCAGTAACCTTTTTGACTGAGAGAGCCATGAAACCCAAATATTTTAAAATGTTTTTCCGTGGGAGCCATTTAATATTTTTTTAAACACTGAATACAACTAAATGCGTGCATTTTTAAGTAAGACCAACATTTTACAGTATTATTAGTCTCTTATTATTTTTTTTAATAACATTGTTTTTCTGAAGCTAACCAATTATAAATAAAACACTTTTTACCATTAACTTCCTGAACAGGTGCGGTAGAAAACGGATGGATGGATGGATTAATGTGCAACAGAATGTTTTATATTTTGAACGTTATTTTTAACGCTGTGATTACCAGCGGAGTTATTCATTACTTATCGTGTTAAGCAATGTCAGCTAAGATTTATCTGCGAGCCAGATGCAGTCATCAAAAGAGCCACATCTGGCTCTAGAGCCATAGGTTCCCTACCATGGGTTGATTAACGTGGACCCCGACTTAAACAAGTTGAAAAACTTATTCGGGTGTTACCATTTAGTTGTCAATTGTATGAAATATGTACTTTACTGTGCAATCTACTAATAAAAGTTTCAATCAAACAATCAATCAATTAAACCCCTGCACTGGAGAAGAAGCGCAAAATAATTGACTTCACTTCACTTCAATGCACAGTTCAATATATTTACCAATAGCTTTGGATAAAATAGGGATCTAATCTAAAAGTGAGCCCAAGGGCAGTAAAAAACACAGTCATAATTTCGGAAGACATTTTTTTTTTTACCAAATATATACCGAATTAAAAAATCCGAGCTAGCCAGGAGTCGAACCTAGAATCTTCTGATCCGTAGTCAGACGCGTTATCCATTGCGCCACTAGCCCATGTGAACGGTGAAGAGTAATACTGTTAATATACGCAAAAAATGTCAAACGAGCGATACTATTTCATACGCTGGCGGCATCAGGCAAGAAAACCAACACAATTATCAGGAGATGTACAGTTTAAAAAGCAAGAGCCGTTCGTCAAACTTACTTGCCAGATTTGAAAATTACATTTAGCTTTCTATGGCATTCATTGATATAAATGATTATTATATTAAAAGTACTGCCATTGTTTGACATACAAGTAAATATTATGACGATATATGAGCAACAATGAGAGTGTTTTTTTTTCTATTCATTGTATTTACCGTGAATATGAAATGTTATCTTCGTAGGACACGATAAACTCAACCTGGCAACCCAAAAAGCACAACAGGAAGTACTCTCTGCTGGCGGGAAATACGCTCAAGCTAATTTGCTGCTCGTACGTTGTTGAATGTCGTACTTCTCTTTCGGCGACACGGTTTGATGTAAATGTGAAAATATATACACTTTCTTTCGATCACGAAGGTTGAAATGGACGGAATAATTTCCCTGTCGGAAGGCGACAGTTCCTTGGAACTACAAAAATACTTGTCCTCCGTTGGTGAAGAGAAGGTAACTGATGTTGTTGACGGAATATGTCAGAGTATTTGTTTTCAACACTGCCACCAAACTTTGTAAATTATTTTTAAATGAGGTAAAACACTAACTTTTGTGTTTTCTAGTTGACCACGCTAATTACCAAAAGCGCATTGAAGGGCCAGATAGTTGGCGTCATTAAAGCCATATTCAAAGGTAAGGATTTCTTGTCAGATGTGTATGATGACTATTGTTTTTTAGTGGTGGGCGACACTGCTAATTATGGTATTTACTTGTACCAAGTAAATGCTGGACAGCAGTGGTTCTCAACATTTTTTCAGTGATGTACCCCCTGTGAACATTTTTTTAAATTCAAGTACCCCCTAATCAGAGCAAAGCATTTTTGGTTAAAAGAATTTGATAAAGAAGTAAAATACAGCACTATGTCATCAGTTTCTGATTCATTAAATTGTATAACAGTGCAAAATATTGCAAATTTTTAGTGGTCTTTCTTGAACTATTTGGAAAAATAGATATAAAAATAACAATAAACTTGTTGAAAAATAAACAATTGATTCAATTATAAATAAATATATCCACACATAGAAGTAATCATCAACTTAAAGTGCCCTCTTTGGGGATTGTAATAGAGATCCATCTGGATTCATGAACTTAATTCTAAACATTTCTTCACAAAAAAAGAAATCTTAAACATCGGTATTTATGGAACATGTCCACAAAAAAATCTAGCTGTCAACACTGAATATTACATTGTCGCATTTCTTTTCACAGTTTATGAACTTACATTCATATTTTGTTGAAGTATTATTCCATAAATATATTTATTAAGGATTTTTAAATTGTTGCTATTTTTAGAATATTCATTAAAAATCCCACGTGCCACTTGGCATACCTTCAAGTACCCCCAGGGGTACGTGTACCCCCATTTGAGATCCACTGCTGTACAGGGCCAGTGTGGCTGATATAGATATTTGTTCATTATGGTTATAATCAAAATACACCTAAAGGACAAAGATTTAGGCAAACCAATTAAAATAGTTTCCAATCAATCAATAGCTTTTAAGCTAACCAGGTAATAAACTCATTGAGATTAAAGGTAGGTCTTTATTGTCATTGCACAAGTACAACGAAACATTGTTTTCAGCACAAACCCGTTCAAGATTAGACAAACTCACATACAGGGTTACAGAACAGGAACGCTGATGGGTCGCCATAGGGCGCCTCGCAAAAGATGGGTAAAAGATCAACGCGGGGGGAGGATGAGTAAAAAAATGCAATCTAGACCCAGTTTGTAGTGGGAAAAAACCCATCCATCCATCCATTTTCTACCGCTTATTCCCTTTCGGGGTCGCGGGGGGCGCTGGCGCCTATCTCAGCTACAATCGGGCGGAAGGCAGGGTACACCCTGGACAAGTCGCCACCTCATCGCAGGGCCAACACAGATAGACAGTCAACATTCACACTCACATTCACACACTAGGGCCTCCATAGCAAAACACATATACATATTAAAACATCTCGAGACTTGCAACAGAGGGCAGGGAGTGGGGGCCACGGTGGAATGCTGCAGCTCTTCAGGCGCTGCCCATCCGTCCATCACCCCTAAGGGATTCGCGTCGGGTGGGGTATGTGTGGCGTATATTTTTGTGGATACGTGTGTGTGTGTGTGTGTGTGTGTGTGTGTGTGTGTGTGTGTGTGTGTGTGTGTGTGTGTGTGTGTGTGTGTGTGTGTAAGCCTGCCGCGTGTCTCTATTCTGCGGCCTTGATGTCGTGCAGTTGTTAGTCCAAAGTCATCAACAACACGTGTGTCCATGAGAGACAAGAAGGGAGTTTGTTGTGTCTTTGCTGCATTGTCCTTCGGTAGAGTCTCGAAGCCAGGGAAACAATCCAAGTTAGGATGTTTTGTATGCGAGTGCAAATAAAATTTGCTTTTCACTCTAAATTGTCCATGACTGATCCTCAAAATTCATCCTGTGGGGCAGACAGTCCGATGTTATCCGCTCCGTCACAACAACCCAAGAGAGCTCGTCAATTTCGTTGAGGCCACTTAAATATTTCCAATGTTTAGATATGGAGAGCAGTGCAAAAAGAGGCAACAAGAAAGTTAAGACAAGACAAGACAAAGAAGCAAGCAGGAGAGGAAAGGGGAGCGTCCACCCTCGATGAGTGCCAATGAGAAAAATCTAATTTCCAATACAATATAGCAATATGAACAAGACTAAAACAGATTTACATAAAAAACAAATACTTTTTATTACTAATTAATACATACTGTACACATGTTTTAATTAATATGCTTACCCCTACTTTATTCTTGTTTTGTAATAAAGATGTTATTTTCTGGACATCAATTTGACCTTAACTCATTTCAGGCAATGCTCGTTCATACAGTATATCTTCTTTTTTTTTTGTACTTTAGGCTCTCCGCCTACTTCCAATGAAGGGTCAGAACGCAGACTTCTACTTTACCAACATTGTATCCCCCTCTGTGAGTCTGGGGATGTCAACAGTGAAGTGGCAGCCGATGTCATTGGACTGCTCATGCTTGAGGTACAGAGTTTAACATTTATTATTTAGACTCTGGTGGGTCTTCAGCCAAAGGACAGCAAAACTGCTGATAAGTTAAATTATGTCGTATAATTAGTCTTAACTATTGTTTCTCTCCAGAGCTTTACACAAGCCATTTTTACAGTTCCTTTCCTTGAATGTTAACTTAGTCAATGAATGTTGTTTGACTCAGACATTATTTTTTGTACAATTTTTTCTCATTACTGTTTATAAAATTTCATCTCATACGCAGACGCACACTCTGACTGGATCCTCTCTTGCAAAATTGGGTGACCTTTTTGTGAAAGAAATCAAAGTGGGAAAAATAACCAATGGGAAGTCCTTGGAACTATTTCCGACTGTGCTAACTGCCATGACAGCCTGTGAAAAATTGTCATACGGCAAAGGTTAGTACAAACAGTTGCTGCCATTAAATTCTAAGTTAATGATTATTTGCCCCAAAATTTAGTTTTTTAGTTCAAACAATAAATATTTTGTCTTTACAGTGTATTCAATTGAATATAAGTTGAAAAGGATTTGCAAATCATTGTATTCTGTTTTTATTTACGATTTACGCAACGTCCCAACTTCACTGGTTTTGGGTTTTGTAATACTGAAATGCTGAATCAATCATTTATAAAGTTTAAAAATGAAACCATTAACATTTTATGGTTTATACTCCGCCTGCTAAAACGTTGCAGCAGATTGAAGCCGAGAAAGTGAAAGAGCCAAGCTATGCCGACAGAAATGGAGTGCTTGCCCAAAATGAACTCGAAAAAATATTTTCCCAGGCAGCTGGGCCAAACGCATAACTATCCATCAAGTGAGTCACTATGATATTGATCATGACACACACAGCACATCGTGCTTGTTAATACAACTATAGTTCATATGCTTTCGAGCTAGCTGTGTACAAACAAAACATGAAATGTCGGCTCATATTTTTTACAGCTACTGTAATATGAATGTTCATGTTTTTAATCAGTACAGATTGCAGGAAGTATTGCATTGTGTATTGCGTTACAAACTCAAAAGCCATTCAGCTGTTGACGCAGTAGCTCGCATACCATAGTATGACATTGCGAGGCGATGTGTTACGTCGCTAGAAAAATAGTTTTTTCAGTGTTCGCTGTAACAGTAACAATGTTGCTACAACTTGGTTAGTATACAAGTTACAGAACGTGCAACACAATTTTAAATATTTAAAGTTCCAGTCTGGATTTCATACATTTTTATTAGTTAAACGATTGATCAAAGCAACAGAATATAAATCAATGCTTTGTCTAATCAATTGCTCGTTGCAGCCCTAAAATTAATACTATTTTGGCTGTATTCTTTGTGAAGGCATGCTTTTTAGTAAAGCTTTTTTATCTGCTCTTATTTGACAACACAGAACTTTGCACTTAGAATGTTCTGCCGTTCTTTGAATTTCAGGTGAGCTCAGTGGTGAGGAATGCAAGAAGCAACTGATCAATAGCCTCTGCTCAAGCAGGTAACATATTGCAACACCTTTTGTTCTTGATTATGCTTAAGAAACATAAATCTTATTTTAGATTTGTTGTGCATTATGTTGGTATTAAATAACAAGCAATTTGATTCTCTTTACTGAAAATTTTTGAAGCCCATAGTTTATCAACAATAAGTGCCTGTATTCCTGATGCAGATGGGACCCACAATGCGTTACCTACTTGACTACGATGTTCAGGTCACTTTTTTCACATCACTAATGCTGTTTCATTTGCTTGAATATTATATTCGGATACATTTTTGACTGTCTGTGTCAATTCAGGGATGTACCTTTGTCGTCAGATGAGCTGCACTTTCTGGTGGAGAAAGTGCTGCGGATGTTCAGCCAGCTTGATCTGCAGGCAATCCCGCCGCTTGTTTATCAACTGCTCTTGTTATCAGCAAAGGTAAAAAGTGTGTGACAGCATGTGCACAAGACAGGAAATCTTTCTTTCTTCCCCTTGTAATATAATGATGGTATTGATCATGTTGCGCCTTGTAGGGTTGCAAAAAACAGGTCCTAGATGGAATCATCAGTTATTTTAAGGAGCAAGACATAAACCAACACGTGGAGCAGTCACATGGAGAGTGGGTATTACGAGCGTTGCAAGTGGCACGTTCAATGTTCACTACTTGAATTATCAAACTCAACTCCCATACTTTCCTTTTCCTTAGGAGTTTGGATCTGGAGGTTCAGTCCATTCCACAGGACCAATTACGGCATGTGGAGGGTACGGTTATCCTCCATATTGTCTTTGCTGTACGGCTCGACCACGAACTTGGGAGGGAATTCCTCAAAATCATTAAGGTAACGAAGGTCTCATTTGTCACTCACAGAAACTCTTAGAATCTGCTCAAACATATTATTGATTCCACTCATATTTTTCTTTGCACCAGACATCTTATGGGGACCTTTGCCCATTCAGCGTTGCCTTATTGCTCTCTGTTGCACGCATCCAGCGCTACGAAGAACAGGTCACTACACCGCTCTTTTTTTTATTGTAACTTGACATTATCCTGCAAATGTATCATCTCCCTCATTCTCTTTATCTGATAGGTGTTTGACCTCTTGAAGGGGAGCATTATCAAGAGCTTCAAAGATGAGCAGATCCTGCAGGGGTCCAAATTCTTGCAGGACCTCCTGCCTAAGCACTGTAGTGTTTCTCAGATGATTTTGGACACAGTGAAAAACAGGTATGAAAAATTACCTACTGTAAGTTTCTCTCATACAGTACTACCTCCACTTATGCGCTTATTGGTTCTATGACCGAGTTAAAAACTCAAATCAGTGTTGCTCATTGAAATTAATTTAATCTATTGTTCATCCTCTAAGAACACCACGTTTTTAACAAGTGACATGCCTTTTTGGGGCGGCGTGGCTCGGATAGTGTAGCGGTCGTGCCAGCAACTTGAGGTTTACAGGTTTGATCTCCGCTTCCACCATCCTAGTCACTGACGTTGTGTCCTTAGCAAGATACTTTACCCACTTGCTCCCAGTGCCACCCACTCTGGTTTAAATGTTACTTAGATAATGGGTTTCACTATGTGAAGCGCTTTGTCATTGGTAAAAAAGTAATTCCCTCCCCTTTTTAAAATGATAAACAAACTTTTAAATTAAAAATGTTATATGAAGTACAATTCATTATAATGTACTACAAACTACTCCAGCATTTTTATCAAGCAATTAAATAATAATGTACAGCATTTAATTTGGGGTGTCACCATGCGGTAATTGGTTTCACATTCATTTATTTGGATCTCTGGTGCTGTAGCTACAGCGGAAGCTCACTCTCAGTTTACAAAATGTAACTTCTAATTGGTCCCTTTTACACTGCACACCAAATAATTTTTTTCCTTTAAGTGACACAGCTCGAATATTTTTTGCCAGTCTAATCGCTCCAAAGTGCTTGAAATCTGAACTTCTTGCCTCAGATTCAGGCCACAGGAGTAGGTAGTCCAAATCCCATTGCAATCTGATTTATTCAAAATGAGACTTCAGTATATAGGGAAATTGGACTTGAATGTGACTCTTTCATCATCTTTGGGCTAGCCAAATCATTCGTCTTGAGCGGGGAAAGACGCAGCCCGCCAGCGGAACTAGTTACATCATCACAACATCCGCTTTCAGTGAGAAAAGTATTTTTTTCGGCGGCTAAATTTTCGATGCATCACTAGTCAACAGTACACAAATATTAGGTTCTGTGTAATATATGAAGATATATACTTTGATTCTGAAGAAATAGCGATTGTTGGAGGACCAGAATTGGCGTGTACGCTGTCCCGTATTTGCTTTTATGTTACATACATTGCGCAAGTTTTTTTTACATAAGTCACCTGAAAAATAAAGCTATCGTAGATCCATTCTGATGTCTGTGACACCTCTACTTAAGTCATAAAAAGATTGGAACACTCCCAAATATATTACACTACACAAATGAAGATAGGAGAACAAGCGTCTACAGAGCTGAAAATGTATTGTGACGTTCAGGCCGCATTGAGGCCTGTATGACTTTATACTGCAGTCTGATATAGATGACATGTTAAAAAGTGTAAAAAGTCAGCTGGAAAATCAGAATTAATGAATGTGACTAATACAGTATTTGCACTCACTGTATTTTCTAAGGTGGCAGAGGGGTTAGCGCGTCTGCCTCACAATACGAAGGTCCTGCAGTCCTGGGTTCAAATCCAGGCTCGGGATCTTTCTGTGTGGAGTTTGCATGTTCTCCCCGTGAATGCGTGGGTTCCCTCCGGGTACTCCGGCTTCCTCCCACTTCCAAAGACATGCACCTGGGGATAGGTTGATTGGCAACACTAAATTGGCCCTAGTGTGTGAATGTGAGTGTGAATGTTGTCTGTCTAACTGTGTTGGCCCTGCGATGAGGTGGCGACTTGTCCAGGGTGTACCCCGCCTTCCGCCCGATTGTAGCTGAGATAGGCGCCAGCGCCCCCCGCGACCCCGAAAGGGAATAAGCGGTAGAAAATGGATGGATGGATGGTATTTTCTATGCGGTGGCTATGGCACAAAGAAAGTGAAGGGATCAAGTTTCAAAATATAAAGACATTTCATTTGGAATAAAATCACAATGTAATGCTCATTTTTTGTAAAGATTTCCAATGAAATATACCACATTCCAAGCTGCACTGTACTGTTTTGATCCCACCATACTGTGAGCCCTCAAAGATGCCTACTGTCATCATGTCTTGGGATGCACTTGTAAAACTGGTATTCATGTTAGTTTTGCATAATTTTTTTGGACAGTGTGTTTGGATGGGATCACGTCACCCAAGGTCTGGTGCAGCTGGGCTTCTTCCTGATGGACACATTTGGACCTAAACCCGGACCATTTGGTAAAACCACAGAAGTGTCTGCTACTGTGGCCAGGACCCCCACTCAGCTGGCATGTAAATTGGGAGGTCAGGTGCTCCTGCAAGGATTTAAGGTAACATTTGGTTACCTGACCAAGACTATATATGTGTATTGTGTTTCTGTATGGTGATTTGTTCTCTTAGATGCATGAGGCAATCAGAGGTGAGATACTGGAGCAAGTTCTGAATCGACTGGTCACAAAGACCGCATCGCCTGTCAATCATTTCTTAGGTATACAACCTCTTACAATAAAAAATCCTGACAGTGACATGACATATCATATCATCTTTGTCATTAGATTGTGCTTGAAAATCTAATCTCTGTGCCGTTTTGTGAAGCCTGTTAAGTGTACCTTGACTTTAACAGACCTTTGTCTCTGTGTCATCAGACCTGTTGTGTGACATTGTGACCTCTGCTCCTATGATACTACTGGAGTCATCATCCAAGGTTACAGAGACATTTGACCACCTGTCATACCTGCCCCTGGCCACAGTGCAAGGCTTGCTGAAAGCTGTCCAGGTGTCTAAAATATACCTGCACACAGACTCACAGAAATACACACAGCTTTGTAAAATGTTTTCTCTCTGATATACAGCCTTTGCTGAAAGTCAGCATGTCCATGAAAGATGCATTGATTGTAGTCCTCCGAAAGGCCATGTTTTCCAGGTAAATAGACTGTTGAAACATGCAAGATTTGATGTAACAAAATATTATGCTCAGTTTAACATATGTTTGGACTCTTTACCAGCCAATTGGATGGACGTAAGTCTGCTGTGGCTGGTTTCTTGTTGTTATTGAAGAATTTCAAAGTGTTAGGGAGCCTGGCCACCAGCCAGTGCAGCCAGGCGATATCCTCCAGCCAGGTACGTTTACAGGTGTGCTTTCAACTTTAGGGATCATACTGGTGCTTAAAATTCTTGAAATAAAATGGATTTTAATGTTATGTACAAAGTACTGTACTTAGGGTTATCTTCAAATTGACAAAGATTCAATGTTCCAATTGGGAGGAGTCGTATTTAACTATCAACGTTAAACGTTATTGGAGGCAGGCAAGTTAAAACCTGCTGTGGCTTCCGCGTACGGAGTGTTAGTTGGGAAAATATATTGATTGCGTTCATCATGTTTTTCATAAATATCAGAACAGATCTTTGTGTGGAGACAAATAGTTTTTAGAGAGTAAGAGTAAATCTTACTTTCTTTCTGCTGTAACTTCAGCCTTCCTCAGAGCAGTCGCTGCTTTCTGGTGTGACGTTACTCGTCTAAAAAACAGCCAACTCTGTTTTGGTCTCCCACATCTCTTATATAAAACAATTTGTTTGCATACAATATTATTTTACTAATAATGTTGGGGGGATATTTCTAAATGGCAGAGGTGATTGAGGTACGTTGGGATACGCTTCTGACAGACACGGGGTGAGCCAAGCCTCAGTGCATCTGGCCAGCTAAACTCCAGTCTTCGGCCTCGATGGGACATACTGGAAATTAACCACGCTGTGGGTGCCGTAGCGCACAGCCTTTGCCTCGCCTTAGTCCGTCACTATCAATATCCTCAAATATGAATCTTTCATCCTCGCTCAACTTAATGGGGAAATTGTCGTTTTCTTGGTCTGAATAGCTGTTTTTGTTGGAGGCTCCCTTTAAAATCAATGTGAATATATGAGGAGCCCTCAACATGTGACGTCATCGCCTGCAACTTCCGGTAGAGGCAGGGCTTTTCTCCAGTTGCAAACTTTATCGTGGATGTTCCCTACTAAATCCTTTCAGCAAAAATATGGCAGTATTGCGAAATGATCAAGTACGACACATAGAATGGACCTGCTATCCCCTTTTAAATAAGAAAATCTCATTTCAGTAGGCCTTTAAGTCAGTGTAAACTTGTGTGGATGTTCAAAATAAACTCCAACTCAACCTTGAACATCCTAACTAACCTTCTTGAATCCCCGACTAGATCCAAGTGGACGTTCATTCTCGTTACAATGCTGCTGCGAATGAAGCGTTCTGTCTGGAGATCTTGAGCAGCCTCCGTCGTTGCCTTGGCCAGCAGGCTGATGTGCGCCTTATGCTCTACGAGGTGTGTACTCTTTTTTTTTTTAAAAGCCCTGTAATCATTTCAGTTCCATTTGAATAATTTCAAATATTTCATATTGCACTATGGTGGAAGTTGACTTTAGTTTAATATGTACATTTAGTTTCACCCATTTACATAAAGTATTGATTGAGATGTTATGCAGGGCTTCTATGGTGTTGTAAGTCGGAACTCCCAGCTCGCAAGCTCCATCATGCAGACACTTCTATCACAGGTATGAATGTCTTCCCATAATTAAAATCAAACAATCAAATATTATTTATATAGCCCTTGATCACAAGTGTCTAAAATGAAGTGTATATATGTTCATTATGATTTATTTATCACGCTTGAAGCATTTATACACCCGCTCTCTCCTCTCACTAGCTGAGGCGGTACTATGAACCTGAACAAGATCTCCTGCCCCCAGTGAAACTGCAGCCGTGCATCACTGCTCATGGAGAGCAAGTCCACATTCAGGAGCCTTTGGTACTATAAAGCTCTAGTGATGCTGCTTTGCTTACATCTACTAAGTACTCAATGAATAGACTGAGAGTTGGACTTAGCTATCAAATTAAATTAAATGTGTTACATGCCCTGCAATAAGTTGGCGACTTGTCCAGGGTGTGTGCCGCCTTCCACCCAATTGTAGCTAAGATAGGCACCAGCCCCCGCCGCGACCACAAAGGGGAATAAGCGGTAGAAAATGGATTGGTGTTACGTGCCAGTCAAGTTCTCTATGCTGTTTCATATGCAGCTTGGGACAAAATGCGTTCAGTAGCCAACACAGTATAGAAAGTCACAGTCAGACGGACATCCACCCATTCATTTTCTACAGCTTATCCCTCTCAGGGTCGCTGGCGGTGGGGGGCTTGAGCCTATCCCAGCTGCACTCGGGCAGAAGGCAGGAATCTTATGAAATGATTACATAAACAGTACTTCAAGGATTTTTATGCTCCGTTGTAAAGTTGAACCTCTACCACAGGTGAGTCAAACTTGTTTTTATCGAGGGCCACATCGCATTTATGGCTGCCTTCAGAGGGCCGCTTGTAACTGTGAATAATTTATGAATATAAAATAATAGGGACTCACCTCATGATATTATACAATTATTTGATTTTTATATATTGTTTGCATATACTGTATAAAAATATTTAGATTTTGCAGTAAAAAAAACTGGCCACAATTTTATCATGAAACGTGCGGTGGTTTTTACACCATTTTACTACAAATAGAAAAAATGTCACTATAGTTTTTTTACGGTAAAATTCTTGCACCTGAGCTGCAAGTTTTTTATCGTAAAAGCTATTGTCATTTTTACAGTGTACAATTTAATGGATTCATTGCTTTGAAATCATAAATCAAGAAGATATGTATTATTATTATTTTATTTAAACTAACAAAAAGTTTGAAATGTATGATGATATTATATTTGTTGCAGTATTAGATAATGTCAAAGTTGAAAAAATATGCAATTACATGTAATACCTGTATTGTTTCCGTCAAAAGGAGAGAAAAAACACATTTTGTAAGAAAATATAAAGTACTTCATTGACACATATTATTTTAAGTCTCCCGCGGGCCACTTTAGATGATGTGGTGGACCAGATCCGGGCCGGGCCTTGAGTTTGACACCTGTGCTCTGCAATGTCATACAAAATGGGTCAAATGCAGAGGACAAATTTCACCACACCTCGTGTGTGTGTGTGACAATCATTGGTACTTTAACTTTAAAATGGCACGTGTTTGGTACCACTGTACCATCCGTGAGTTAAAGTTCCCGCTAAGGCGTCCATCGACATATGTACAGTATGTATATGTAGATATGTATTGAGAAATGTATCATATGTCGAAGTCGCCGCCATGTTATGTGTGGCAAAAGTGCCTTATGTGCTGCGTAGAATAGCACCTACTAAATCTCATTAGATTTACAAGTAAGACTAAATACTTTGGTTTGTATTTGGCCATTATAACACAATTTTACGAACAGAATGTGCTGACTTTGTGCGTAACTAGCCTCCAAACAACAAGAACGTCTTTTTATAAAGTACGGTCCATTTCCTTCGGTCCATTAGTTCACGAAGCAGATTTGACATGTCCAATATGACGGACACGTTGGCATGTTGCAGCAGCGGAACAACTGGTTGAGTGAGGTGTTTATGTGTACAATACAGAGTCAGCAACCTGTTTGTATATTTATCTTTTTTACACCTCAGGGCCACCTGATGAGCTGCACTGTACATTGCCTTTTGTGGCTTAAAAATATGCGCCGTTCCACCAACACCGATGATGATGATGATGACGACGAGGATGAAGATGAGGAGGGGTACCAGTCAGAGCTTCAGACAATTCTAGAGAGCATGACAAAGCGCATGATCAAAAGTGAAATGGAGGACTTTGAACTGGTAAGTGTGCAAGCATGACATTGTGGTTTATTGTATTAGACGGGGGAAACATGATGGTAATGCAGTACTCTGTTTTGTCAGGACAAGTCAGCAGAATTTTCCAATGCTTCCAGTGTCGGGGTGAAGAATAATATATTTGCTGTTCTGGTGATGGGATTGTATGAGGTCCTCATAGAGTACAACTTTGTCAATGCTAATTACAGGTAACAGCTCTGTTGTGTGCGCGTGCATGGCATTAACATGTGGGGAATTCAAACTTTTTTATGAAATCTTCAGTAAAATTCACTTTGAGGACCTGATGGAGCTGTTTAACCGCTACTTCAAGCTGTCGGAGATCCTGAAAGAGAAATCTGGAAAGGGCCGGCTCCCTTCTAACAAGACTCCTCGAAGTTTACTTTCGATAGGCTTTATATCAACTCTCCTCACTGTGCTCTTCAGGTAAGTAAGCCATAGCACTGCTTTGGCCACTCATTGACACTCACAGAGAATAGTGTATTTTCACACAGAACACTGCATGCCGTAATAGATGGTGATTCGTAATGTAACAAAGAAATACAGATATATTTGTTTAGTTTTTTGTCTTTTTGATATGTTTTCTGACATTTGACATTAAATCAAATCAAATCAAATCAACTTTATTTATAAAGCACATTTAAAATTTACCACAGGGGTAGCCAAAGTGCTGTACAATGGGCAGGTTAAAAGATAATAGAGGACCGAGCAAACAACACAACACAAACAGTTCATGATAAAAAAACATAAAAACAGGTTCACAGCAGGTGTATAATGGGGCGCCATTGCAGGATGGATATCACTCAGTGTTAAAAGCCAAGGAATAAAAGTATGTTTTTAAGAGAGATTTAAAATCAGGAAGAGAGGAGGCTTGTCTAACACTCAGAGGTAGGTCGTTCCAGAGCTTGGGAGCAGCAGCGGCGAAAGCTCTGTCACCTCTTAGCTTCAGCCTTGTGTCAGGGACCGTCAGTAGCAGCTGATCGGCTGATCTTAGGGATCGAGGGGGGCAGTAAGGCTGAAGGAGGTCGGAGAGATATGTTGGAGCGAGATTGTTTAGACGTTTAAAAGCAAATAGAAGGAGTTTAAAATTGATTCGATACGCCACATTTTAATGCACTTTTCCTAGACAGTTAGGAAATATCTCACCGTTTCCTAAAATGCAGCATTCTTATCTAAAAATTTCATTCCAATGCTTTTGAATCCAAGAAAATTATGTAATTTGATTTACATGATGTAAGCTGACCGTTTGTTTATTACTCTCTAAACATTGATAAACAAGGTTCTTTTTTAAAAATGTTAATTTTCTAAGGAGTTGATAAAACGTCAACTAAGGTGGACAGGCTAACTAATGTATTTTTTTAGAGAAATTAATATAATAAGACTTTGTGAACACTAGGAAATGTGTTTTCAAAGTTTTTTTTTTTTCAAATAATGTGTTGATAAGTTTTACGTAAATTCTAACAACATTAATTATTTGATTTGCATCAACTATTTCCCAAATGAAAGTCACAACAATACTATAAATTGCTTTTAAAATATACCCAGCATAGTATGATGTCCAAATTCGTGGACACATGACTAATCACAATTTCCTTAAGTCATATTATAATCAATACTAATTAGTTGTTACTTGATATCCTCATGTCATGTTTACCTGCTTATTTCCTAGAATAGAAGGTATAGATATTGATATTCCTACTCTACTCTGCACTTCCCTTGGCCATCTTGTTTTTGAAGAGGGTTTTTTCTGCACTTACAACTGCTGTCCAGTGGGTGGCGATGTATGGCAAGACTTATTGACGTCCACTGTAGTGACTGCACAGTCCATGAAAAGGTTCGCTGCTAAATCTAAATCAAGTCCAAATGAAAAGTGTTTTTGACTTCACGCACATGGAATGTTTGAGTTTGAAGTATTTTAGAGGAATACCGATTCATTCTTAAGATCCAAGTTGATGTGTTGAACCAGGGAAATTACTCACACAAACACATACTGGTGGGAGGTACTTAGAATAATGTTATTGTTTTCAGAGACAGTTCTCAGAGCAGAGAGGAAGCTCTCTCTGTGCTGCGCTCCAATGGAGAATTTGTGCGTTACTCACTTTGCGCGGCCGTGCAGAAGATCCAGCAGTTGGAGGAAAGCGGAGTGGCAGACGGCCCGGACGGGCAAAGCTCAGACTTGACTTTCCGCTTCCTCTGTGAAATGACAAGGTTGGTTGACGATCCGCATTCAGAGCAACATCTGTGTGTAATGTAGTGTACTTGTTCTTACAGTGTGTTGATGTGGCGGTATACCAACGTCCCGAGCCCAGTGGAGGATGCTGGAAAGAAGGATAAGCGGTCCAGTCTGTCCCATCTGTGCCTGGAAGGTCTTCTCAGGATATTCACAACATGCCAGCAGCGCTACCCCGACAAAATGGACAAGCTTCTCTCGTCCATTGGTAGACTCACGTTTTTAAACTGAAACAAAACACACAACGAGATGGACCGTGGAACAAGTATGAAACATTTTCTAATTCTGGGCTTTTTTCAGGAAACTCAGAGGATGTTGCTGAGCCAGAAGATGGTGATGGGATGAGTTACTTTTACATCCGTCAATTTCAGGTATATCAGTTAAGTCATGTGTAGTGTCACATTCCCCTAATGATCCCTTTCTTTGTGGCCAGAGAGCATTATTTGCCCAGTTAAGTAGAGGAGACGATGACTTTAACAGCAAAGAAGCTCAGCTATTGGTCAGCATTTTGAGTGTGCTTTCACTGCAGCTTAAGCCGTCATCTCAGCAGGTACAAATATGATGAATTGCTTTTTGGGCAAACTGATGCTCGGCCTGCTAACATGTCTCCATCAAATTAATAGTTTGTTCAGATGATAACTTGGACTGTGAAAATCTGCAAGGAGACAAGCTTTGGTAAGTCAGTGCCAGCAATTTTTTATTTTTTTTTTACTTTTTTAATCAAGGGTCTCTTTATTTGTAGAGGACTCTGCTTTGTCCAAGGGGCTGCTCTCGCTTCTCTTCAGCCTGCATGTTCTCTTTAAGAGCCCCGCCAGCTTGTTGCTCGAACTCTGCCAGGACATCCACAGCCATCTCGGAGACATTGATCAGGTACATACAGGGTCCAAACTTGCTAGCTTTCAAAGCCAACTCGGTTGTCTGAAGCAGCAAATTGAAACAACATCATTGCACGGCTGTTTTGGCGTAAACATGGTCCTCAATTATTTGAACATATCACAAGCTACATAAAGCGACTATACAGGGCCGTCCCAGGCTAAATTGGCGCCTTAAGCAGAATTTTACTTTTAGGCCCCGCTGCCCCACATTACAATTTTTTTCCATATATTTGTATTTAAGTCAAAATTTTTATTTTTTTTATTTGTACTACAGCGAATACATTGAAAATTAATTCATGTTTTTGGTGCAAAATAACATTGCCATCCATCCATCCATCCATCATCTTCCGCTTATCCGAGGTCGGGTCGCGGGGGCAGCAGCCTAAGCAGGGAAGCCCAGACTTCCTTATCTCCAGCCACTTCGTCTAGCTCTTCCCGGGGGATCCCGAGGCGTTCCCAGGCCAGCCGGGAGACATAGTCTTCCCAACGTGTCCTGGGTCTTCCCCGTGGCCTCCTACCAGCTGGACGTGCCCTAAACACCTCCCTAGGGAGGCGTTCGGGTGGCATCCTGACCAGATGCCCGAACCACTTCATCTGGCTCCTCTCGATGTGGAGGAGCAGCGGCTTTACGTTGAGCTCCTCCCAGATGGCAGAGCTTCTCACCCTATCTCTAAGGGAGAGTCCCGCCACCCGGCGGAGGAAACTCATTTCGGCCGCTTGTACCCGTGATCTTATCCTTTCGGTCATGACCCAAAGCTCATGACAATAGGTGAGGATGGGAACGTAGATCGACCGGTAAATTGAGAGCTTTGCCTTCCGGCTCAGCTCCTTCTTCACCACAACGGATCGATACAACGTCCGCATTACTGAAGACGCCGCACCGATCCGCCTGTCGATCTCACGATCCACTCTTCCCCCACTCGTGAACAAGACTCCTACGTACTTGAACTCCTCCACTTGGGGCAGGGTCTCCTCCCCAACCCGGAGATGGCACTCCACCCTTTTCCGGGCGAGAACCATGGACTCGGACTTGGAGGTGCTGATTCTCATTCCGGTCGCTTCACACTCGGCTGCGAACCGATCCAGTGAGAGCTGAAGATCCCGGCCAGATGAAGCCATCAGGACTACATCATCTGCAAAAAGCAGAGACCTAATCCCGTGGCCACCAAGCCGGAACCCCTCAACGCCTTGGCTGCGCCTAGAAATTCTGTCCATAAAAGTTATGAACAGAATCGGTGACAAAGGACAGCCTTGGCGGAGTCCAACCCTCACTGGAAATGTGTCCGACTTACTGCCGGCAATGCGGACCAAGCTCTGACACTGATCGTACAGGGAGCGGACTGCCACAATAAGACAGTCCGATACCCCATACTCTCTGAGCACTCCCCACAGGACTTCCCGAGGGACACGGTCGAATGCCTTCTCCAAGTCCACAAAGCACATGTAGACTGGTTGGGCAAACTCCCATGCACCCTCAAGAACCCTGCGGAGAGTATAGAGCTGGTCCACAGTTCCACGACCAGGACGAATAACATTGAATAATAAAAAATGTTTGGCCCTAAATTAGGCATTTTCAAGGATCAAAATGGCTAAACACTAGAGACCAAACCAATGTTCAGTATCGTGGCCATTGATTGGCTGAGCCTCAGGCAGCATTAATATTATTGGATTAAAAGAGTGAAACGGTAACAACAGAGTGTAATTTCATGTCTGGAGGGCTCAGAATGTTGAAAAATATATTTAGTATGTTGTGAACAGTTTATTATGCTCTAGCTATAAAAATATTTGATAATTCCTACTTTGCGGAAATTTATTCAATCGCGGTCATGTCTGAAACCAATCAACAGTGATAAAGGAGGGACAAGTGTAAGTCAAATTACCAGTGTGTGCCACGGGAGACAATAAAACTGTGTAGAGAAATCTACCTTTACGCTATCATTCATTAATCGACATTTTAAATTTTAAATGAGGACCTTACATAATAGTGTGTTTTTTGGCCCTGTGTACACAAAATGTACCATAAAAATATAAAAGATCCCCATTACACTGTAGAAAAATGGCACATGGGCTAAGAAAGAAGCCATTCAACTTTGGTGCATATCTAGATAAAAAGTACTGTTTGGAGAATGTATTTGAATTTTTTAATTGCTAGTCTGCTTACATTCAGGATAGCAGTAAAAAAAAAAAAAAGATTGATGTGCATTGCAATATTAGTACAATAAACACATATTGGAATTACTGTATGCTGTACTACCACCTTTGATTGATTGATACTTTTATCAGTAGATTGCACAGTTCAGTACATATTCCGTACAATTGACTACTAAATGGTAACACCCGAATAAGTTCTTCAACTTGTTTAAGTCTGGGTCCACGTTAATCAATTCATGGTACCTACAGGACTGTAATGGAATAGTTTAATATTTGTCAAACAAGGCGTGTTCGTGTCATTTATGTTGGCACATATTTTTCTTAAATGTTTCCAAGATAAAATGCTTCAGACATTGACCAATAAATTTAAAGGAATTCTAGTGTGTGGATGTTGTCTGTCTATCTGTGTTGGCCCTGCGATGAGGTGGCGACTTGTCCAGGGTGTATCCCGCCTTCCGCCCGAATGCAGCTGAGATAGGCTCCAGCGACCCCGAACGGGACAAGCGGTAGAAAATGGATTGATGAATGTACACTCAGCCTTCATTTAAATTGTAAATGGGTTATACTTGTATAGCGCTTTTCTACCTTCAAGGTACTCAAAGTGCTTTGACACTATTTCCACATTTACCCATTCACACACACATTCACACACTGATGGCGGGAGCTGCCATGCAAGGCCCTAACCACGACCCATTAGGAGCAAGGGTGAAGTGTCTTGCTCAAGGACACAACGGACGTAGAAGGTGAGGATTGAACCAGGAACCCTCAGATTGCTGGCACGGCCACTTTCCCAACCGCTCCATGCCGCCCTCTCTTGCATCTTTAGTCTTTTTTTTGCGCCACCCAGACTATCCTTATTGAAAAATAAGATAATATCTGTCTCATTAAGTGAATCATTCAACTATTTGAGAAGAACTGATGTATTTGGAAAGGGTTGATGTAAATTGTGTACAAATTGAGAACAGGAAGTGAAAATGTGTTAATATTTGCTATCAAGTGGAAAAGGGGTAGGATTAAATAGGCCTTGTTTCTCCTTACTTCTTGTCCAACATGTTCTAAAGAAAAATTAAAATACGTCAAATATGTGATGTATCGTAATAATACTGTGTACATGTTTCAAAATAAATTTTGACCAATTAACCTCATGTTCTGTTTGTATTTCCAGGATGTGGAGGTAGAAAAACAGTCTCACTTTGCTATTGTCAACATTAAGACCGCAGCAACAGCAGCAGTAAGTGCTTGGTTTTCCCTCCCCCAAGTTCTTGATTTGCTTTGTTCAATTTTCAATATAGAGTATATGTTTTCCTCTTACCCCAGCTGCTGGTTTTCTCCCAAATTGACAAAGTGCTTGATGAAGTCGACTGGCTGATTGGTAGAAAGAAAAACCAGACCGCCTCTGACAAATCAAGCCCTGGTAAGGAGCCTTTGTTACACTGATGCTCACTTCTTATGAACTGTGTGGGTTGTTTGAGCTTGTCCAGTACAGTGCAAACACGTGTTTTACGTTTTATGTCGCTGACAAGTAGAAGAGGCCACGCAGGCTGCAGGTCAGCAGGATCCTGTGGAGAAAGCAGTGACGCTACAGCTTGGGACCCTCCTGACAGCACTAAATGAGTTGGTCCAGACCACTCTGCAACTCGGGACTTGCACCATCACTCTGCTGAGAGAGCTGAGTCGCACTTACACCATCCTCACCACGCTGGTTAAATATGTATGCCATTCTCTACTATATGTTTTCTAGTTACATTTGAAATACCCACGATGATAAAAATGTATTTTTCAACACATTCACAGTACATCCAAGTATGTGCAACTCAAAATGGAAAACTACCGTCGCGCTTTGAGAAGCTGGTGAGAACTCTTTTTGGGTCAAAATCTTCTTCGTCATGCTTATTAAGTATTCTGTATGTGCTACTTTGTAGGTCAAACTGTCTGGTTCCCACCTAACGCCACAATGCTACTCCTTCATCACATACGTCCAGGTCAGAGTTGTCCGAACCAGGCCATGCATATTCCAGGCTTAATGAAAAGTTATCAGTTATTGCAAGTTATTAATGCTTGCAAATGTTACCTTTTTTATCCTCCAGGGTGGAGATTCATGTGGAGGTGTGGATGACAAGAAGAAAAAGAAAAGGAATGAAGTGAACACTGCTGCTTCTGTAAGGATGATGACACAAATATGTATTTTATAATGAAGTATATACTCGTGCTGTCAAACAGTTACCATAAATTCCGGGCTCTAGAGCACACTCAGTTATAAGCCCCACCCACCTCATTTTTGGACAAATGTTATTTTGTACATATATTGGCCGCACACGTTTATAATCCGCAAGTGTACACATTGAAACATGAAATATTTACACAGGCGGTTGTTCATTCACAAATGTAATAAAAGCAGGTACAGTATAGTACCTACCGAAAAAGTCAGAGAGCGCATTCTTCATCCTTCTCCTCCTCCTGCGGCTTTCCAGCCTGTCGAGGCTCATTAGTGGTAGTCGACTTACGTTCCGTGCGGCGGCACGTTTCCATTTTCAAAGCACGGGTTGCTTGTGTTCAGCTTTGGGGGTGCAGTGTATGCAAATTTTTGTTTCTTTTCCATGATGAGGGAGAGACCATAAGGCGCTAAATGGCTGACTAAATGTTCGTGTGTGAACAATTTCATTGGTCCGCCTTGATTATTTCGGCAATTTCATTGGTCTAGTGGGTCGAGGCTAAATTTATTGGTGGTATGTAAAGCTCATGAGGCCGTAAAAATGAATAACTTAGCAGCAGCGTTCAAAATGTGAGGAAAAAAGTAGCAGCATATAGTCTGAAAATTACAATAATTTTTCAAATCTGATTATTGATTAACCACCGTTATTAAATACTTGGATAATTTGAATTAGCTTTGAAAAATACCTAAATATTATGCCACTAAAGTAATGTCACACATTAACATTTTTTTGTTAGTTGTACTTAAATACACACCAATTATTTGCTCAAAACTTGGCAACAGTGTTATATGAAGTGCACATTTTTATGTTTCTAGTTTTATATTTTATTTATTTTTATTACTACTATTTTTTTTAACACTGTGGACTTTGAGGTTGTTTGCTCAACGTAAAGATAGATAGATAGATAGTACTTTATTTATTCCGTCAGGAGAGTTCCTTCAGGAAAATTACAATTTTCAGCACAATCCCATTCAAGATCAGACAAACATTACAGGGAGACAGAACAGGATCGCTGACGGGTCTGCCGGCTTCCAGCGCCCCTTACAAAAAAGATGACATACAGGTAAACGGGGGGGAGGGGGGGTGGGGGGGGGAGAATAAAAGATTAAAATAAAATAAAATAAAAATCGGTCTTAGCCTGGGCCCTGGAGTGGGGGTGCAGACAGAGGCCAAGGGGGAAAAAAAAAAAAAAAAAGTGCTTTTTACAAATAAAATCTATTGTTATTATTATCAATTCTGCAATAATATTGCAAAAAGGGTGCTTATTAGGCAACATTTGTATGCGAGCACACCAGTTGGAGTGTCACCACTCAACTTTGCACCGATGTATGCATTGACAGTATAACACGTGCC
The DNA here is from genome assembly GCF_033978795.1 of Nerophis ophidion. Taxonomy (NCBI): domain Eukaryota; kingdom Metazoa; phylum Chordata; class Actinopteri; order Syngnathiformes; family Syngnathidae; genus Nerophis; species Nerophis ophidion. The sequence continues at coordinate 38,641,523 of NC_084622.1, forward strand.
ACTTTTCAGGTAACCATCTGCGGTTAAAATAAAGAAGAATGTGCAATCAAAATATATTGTGTGATTAAATTGTGTTTGCACACCATTAAGGTGTTACCACTTTAACTTTGACAGCTCTAATATATACATTAAACTTTAAACCTTTTTTCACCACCTCAAAAAACACTTGGCTCTCAAGTACCACCCTAATAATGACCAACATTAAAATAATGTAGCATAGTAGGCCTAAATATGCATTAAAAACAAGACAGGGGTTTTATTTAACAAGTATATGTATTATTTTTGGCCACTGCAACATACTTGAATATTTAATTCGGTAATTCTTTGGCGTCCCACTAGATGGAGCATTTGAAAATCACTTAATTCCACCATGTGAAATAAATAGCACATTTAAATATGTACTGTATTTTATTTTAAAAAATAACATGTTGTTCCTCTTTTTTTGCTTTCTGGGAAGTCAAAACTCATCCGTGAAACCAAAGCTATTCCCAACTTGATCTTCAGCATTGAACAATATGAGAAATTCCTCATCACTCTTTCTAAGAAGTCAAAGGTAGGCGTGATGTTCACTGCAAATCTATTCCGTAAATTAAAAAAAAAAAAAAGAAGCTAAACAGCAAGAATGGCTTCCAGGTAAATCTGATGCAGTACATGAAACTGAGCACGTCTCGCGATTTCCGCATCAATGCTGCAACTTTGGACGCAGCCCTGCAAGAGCAAGGCGACAGTCAGGAGGTAAGAGTCACAGATTGATGATCAATCTCAATATGAGAGGGAGAAAAACTGTTACTTCCCTCTTTCAGTGTTTGCATTTGTCTCTATTCCATGTAAGGCTGTGTCCCAAGATGCCGAAGAGACTCAAGAACCCAAACGAAAGAAGAGGAAACAATGAGCCGAGGTCCTCTTGTTGGTCCGACACATCTCTAGCTTGCATGCTAATGAGCGTCCAGACATTTGTGTTCACTTGTTCTGTGTGTCCTTTGCTTGACTCCCTTTATTGAGGGAGCCTTTAGTGATGTCAATGAGTTGGTAGATGTCCAAGGCTTCACCTAAAAGCAGATATTGTTCATGTTTCCAGCAATATTTGTTTATTTTAAATGAGAAAAACACTTTACTTTTACACATCTTAATACAAAGTGTCACTTGTACTGCTTCTTCTACGGCTGACATTAAAACTGTAATATATCATAGAGGTTAAGTGATGAATTTATTCTTCTACGTTTTTGATTGGTTGACACTTTTTGGCAGCTTTTACAACTAAAAACTAACCCAAAGAGTTCCATTACAATACCTGTAACCAAAATCCTGCTTTTACACATCCAATAAGGCTGATTTTGATTGCTGTTTGATATGTTTATTAGCGTGCTTCTCAGTGGTGTACAAACCACATTGTGTCACACTGACTGAATATCAGTCATCTTTTTTAGCTCTCTGACAGACGTAATATTAGACATCCACTGCATCCTATGTGTCAAAGTCGAAGCCAGTAGGCCGAATGAATTATCTATGGCCCCCGGGATGATAATTGATTAGTATTAGAACCGGCCCGCAGGCCACAGCCGCCTGCTGCTGTTTTGCTCGCACCAATACTCCATCAATGTTAGCGATAGGAACTTTCTAAATGGGGTCCCTGGGACCCCATCAAGTCATAAAAATGGGGCCCCTCAGTAAATTTTTGGGGTCCCACTTTTTTTTTACAGTTTTGAAAACAAATGATAAGTGTATGCATTATCCTGTTATATCTTACAATCTATATTGTGTTATGGAAAAAGGTTGTCATTAACGTTTATTGATTCATTTAAAAAAATAATACAAAAAAAACACTTTTATGCATATGTAAATGTATTCAGTTATAAACATTCATTCACTTTCTTCTTTCCTTCATGGATCAAAATTTTACTGCTGGTATTTTTTTTCTATATACTTATGCTGATATTTTCAGAATGTTTTTGCTATATTTTTGGCCGAAGTAAGACAGAAAAAAATCTGAAGTTGCATTTATTTTCTAGTGTTAATGCCATGATTTTAATAGTCCGGCCTGCGTGTGCTAAGAGTTTACTTCTGTGGCCCCTGAGCTAAAATGAGTTTGAGAGACTCTTATCAATAGGGCTGTAGCTGTCGATTATTTCAGTACTCTCAAGGTTTCTCACACATTCATTTATTTGTGGCCGCCCGCCACGAAAGAATTACGGCCGCCACAAAAAAAAAAAAAGGTTGTTTTTTTCGGCTTTTGACTCGCTCGACCACTCATAAAAGCAATGGGACTCTGTCTGTGAATGGAGCTTGTGGTTACATATTATATAAATATGTAAATATTATATAAATATGTATATAAATATGTACATAAAGTTATATTCCAACTTCGCATTCCTTTTGGTCTTCGCCACCACAGCCCCGTAACCTCCCCCCCAGCTGCCCGACCACACCACCACAAATAGATGCCTGACTCTATCAATTAGTTTGTTCAAGTAATCGAATAAAACACATTATCGCCTCAATGCAATTGTGGGGGAAACAGTCAAAATAAACAAAACATTTTCTGCACTTTTAACATTAATTCAAATTTGTATTAAAACTTTTTGCTGCCTCATAGATAACACCATGTGTTCTTAATTGCTGCAACTTTGCAGAAACTGTGTCTGCATATTCAAAAGTTCTGGGCACTCCATGAAGTCTGGATTTTATCAATTTTTTATTTGTTATGCCCATTAAACAATATGAATACAAACTCATTTCGAATTTATTAATTGTTACAGCCGTTTTACAAATTTACTAAATTTAGCAATTTTCTCTCTGCGCTCAACACCACACTGACGTTTTGTAAGCGTGTTTAGTTTTGAGCTCACCAGGGGGAAGTCCGTATCTTCGTTCCACACCTGTGGGGTTGGAGGGAGTCACGCAATCCATGGTGACTTCCTTTCTCAAACACGTGTCGATGTCAACGGCACTGAAGAAAGCGACAGACTGCGGAAGGTCCTGCATGCCTAACGCATGTGCAAACATACTCCTGGGGAGGTAAGGAAGAGCACTCGTGACCATTGTTCATTTTGTGTTTTCATCCCCGATAGATCTTAAACAGACCGTGTAAGGAGGTTGGTGATCTGAAGTGCCAGTGCTGCTCGGTATCTGTCTTCGCTGCGGACAAGGTACCGCACCTCATCGTGGATGCTGATGCAGAAGCGTCCATCAATGTCATGTTCCTCAAAGAGCCACTTCATTGCCACCAGCATCAGATGAAGGTAATCCACTGCTGAGCTCTGGACCACCCAGTTCACTCTGCTGGTGATGAACTGACGCAACAGAACCCAGTAAGTTAAACACATTAGATCTCACAAACACAACTTTATTGAATCTTTCCATGATTTCACAGCCTATTTTTGTGGTTGTTGCTGCCTGAAATTCCTGAATTTGCGGCTGCGATGTTGGAGCCAGCTGCACCCGGGTGGAAAGCGAGGAACGCCCTGGACAAATCGCCACCTCATCGTAAGACCTCATTATAACTAATAATAGTCACAATTAATTATAATTTAATAAGAATCTGTATTACAATCCCCAAAAGAGGGCACTTTAAGTTGATGATTACTTCTATTTGTAGAAATCTTTATTTTTAATTGAAACACTTGTTTAGTTTTTAGTTATTTTTGTATCTTTTTTTCCATCCATCCATCCATCCATTTTCTACCGCTTATTCCCTTTTGGGGTGGCGGGGGGCGCTGGCGCCTATCTCAGCTACAATCGGGCGGAAGGCGGGGTACACCCTGGACAAATCGCCACCTCATCGTAAGACCTCATTATAACTAATAATAGTCACAATTAATTATAATTTAATAAGAATCTGTATTACAATCCCCAAAAGAGGGCACTTTAAGTTGATGATTACTTCTATTTGTAGAAATCTTTATTTTTAATTGAAACACTTGTTTAGTTTTTAGTTATTTTTGTATCTTTTTTTCCAAATAGTTCAAGAAAGACCACTACAAAGGAGCAATATTTTGCACTGTTATACAATTTAATAAATCAGAAACTGATGACATAGTGCTGTATTTTACTTCTTTATCTCTTTTTTTCAACCAAAAATGCTTTGCTCTGATTAGGGGGTACTTTAATTAAAAAAATTTTCATAGGGGGTACATCACTGAAAAAAGGTTGAAAATCACTGCCTTAGTGAACTGTTGACTGGTCTATAGTGCAATTTTTCGTTGGTAAATGAGTAGGTGGTGGGATTCTTATGGCACCTCATGATTATATTATGATTCAATTAAAAATCGATTATTGATGCATCCTTACTTTATGTATATTAATGCAGTTTTACATTTATTTTTGTTTGACTTAACAAGCATTTGTCACTTGCAACTTTTAAAAACAGTGTATTTGTTATAAGAAACAGTAAAATTAATTCCCATTACATTTATTAAATTAATGGAAATGTGTGCATAACTGGAACATAAGTGCCCTTAAATTAAGGAGCAACTTGGATCTCTTGGTAAGGTGGCGTTCAGCAGTCAAATTATAGAACTGTCTGCAATACTTTATGCACAATAATTATGCGATTTGTCCAGGTTGTACCCCGCCTTCTGCCCGAATGCAGCTTTGATAGGCTCCAGCAACCCTGAAAGAGACAAGTGGTAGAAAAATGGATGGATAGATATTGATTATTAAGTTCAAAGTTAAAGTTAAAGTACCAATGATAGTCACACACACACTAGGTGTGGTGTAACTTGTCCTCTGCATTTGACCCATCCCCTTGTTCACCCCCTGGAAGGTGACGGAAGCAGTGGGCAGCAGCGGTGCCCGCGTGGGAATCATTTTCAATCAATCAATCAATCAATCAATGTTTATTTATATAGCCCCAAATCACAAATGTCTCAAAGGACTGCACAAATCATTACGACTACAACATCCTCGGAAGAACCCACAAAAGGGCAAGGAAAACTCACACCCAGTGGGCAGAGAGAATTCACATCCAGTGGGACTCCAGTGACAATGCTGACTATGAGAAACCTTGGAGAGGACCTCAGATGTGGGCAACCCCCCCTCTCAATTTTGTTGATTTAACCCCCAATTCCAACCCTTGATGCTGAATGCCAAGCAGGGAGATAATGGGTCCCATTTTTATAGTCTTTGGTATGACTCGGCTGAGGTTTGAACTCCCAACCTACTGATCTCAGGGCAGACACTCTAACCACTAGGCCACTGAGTAGGTTATTGACATTTACTAATCGATTTTATGATCGTCCCTGTTCGAATTGTACCGAATCTAAAAATCGATTATTACACCTACCTATATAATAAATGAGAGACTATTAGAGATTATCGTCGCGCACCAACATCCGTCATGTAAAATGCTGCCTCTGTCCTTGGTCAGCATTGCAAATAACAATCTGTTTGTAATTACCTTTCCCTGGATAAATAGAAAATAAATAATTAAAAGTGAAAATGTTTATATTACCCAGAAGACTTGGTGCCGTAAACAGAAACAGGAAATAGGTCTGAGCTACAATCGTCTCGATGATCAATAAAGAGTTGATATGTATATTGTTACACGTTGCTGCTTTGTCTACACAAGCAACTGAGTTTTGATTGGACAGTTATTTAGACAGCTTTTCTTCAATGCATCTGTGAATCAAATTTGATTGGCAAAAATTACGCTGATTAGGAAAGTGCCGACATTAGACAAAGTTGTTAATAATAATAATTCACAGGGATTGCTGGAATTTGTGTGAATTAGTGCGGTCGCAAATTCCTGGAGAAAATGTTTGTTGCACAGGACTCAGGACCTGGTGATGGCTGGTTCCCCCGATGTTAAAGGTTATTTAAATGTAATATTCCGGTCTTAGCTCACCTCATTCTTTACTGCGATGGGTTCCAAAGCTCTGCTAATCCTGCAGCCCAGCACAGGCGTCGAAGGTTGGGCTGAATGGGCAATGCTCTCCAGTTTGTTAAACATGTCTGACTCCGTGCCTCCAGACCACAAGCGTTTGCCCACCAGGTCCCACCTTCTCCGTCGGGATCTTGCGGATTTTAATGAGAAAATTGAACAGAGTATAAACAAAAGCTGTTTTAATTTTTGGGGGAATTGAGTTGTACTACATTTATTTTTCTTACTGCTGTGAAGCCAGTTTATTGATCTTCCGTAACTCCTGCAGGGATACACTTCCATCCTCCTCTCTTTCCACCTCAATTTTCAATTCGTTGACCAGCCACTCAGCTTCCTCTGCTAGTTGGTATCTGACAAAGAAACGCATGCAGCACATTGCTCAAGTTGCACAAACTGTCCAATAATTTAAATAGTTTTGTGTACCTTCGTAAACCCTTTGTTAAAGCATACATCTGTCTGGCCTTACTGGCAGCTTCCGTCTGACCAAGTCGATGGTTGAACTGCATCAGCAGCCTTTCGGCAAAGGGCTGTCCTGCTCCGTAGATGCGGCCATAGTTAAACACTTTGGCGTGCTCTCTGCTGATGCCCACTGCGTCGGCGGTGCGGCTGTGCAGGTCAGTGCCCTGGCTCTTCTTTCCTTGAAGGGTCATCCAGCCAAACGCTGTACACCCTGAACGCCACACACACGTTAGACAGACTGGAATTGACATACTTGGAGAGGAAGTGAAGGTTTGTATGTAAGTTTGAATATTGGCTCAGTTGTCTCTGCTTTTATGTTCTCCCTCACTGTCCAAAGTGGTTGTCAATGTGCCCTGGGTGTAGGACCACATTTCGCCCCATCAGTTGGGATAGACTCCAGCTTCCCTATGACAAATCTCACCATGTATGCCACTACTGGCCTCTCCGAGCACAGCTGCAATCCACAACTCTTGAGAATCCACGTCTGCGCCAACAAGGTGGTAGCCAGGTGGCGTTTGCACCATTGCCTTGAGCTCACTGCCCACTCTGTCCCTCTGAAAACACGAAACATAGTCCGTCTTATAAAACAAAGCTTGCGAATTGACTTACAATATGTATTTCTGCGTGTCTTACACGTGCATTACTGGCAGTCAGCCACGTCGGCTCCACAGCACGCCTCGTTACCGTTCCAGCAACGACAACATGAGGTAATATAGCGCCGTACTGCCCCTCTTCATCAAAATCTTTGTGCCTTAAATATCATAGAAGGCATTTTTTTTCCCATTCACTTTTTCAGTTATTTAAGATCGCATACAGCATACGCACCTGCTCACAAAACGAGGAAGATCTGCCTTCCGCAGCCACAGCACCTTCTGGGAGCTATGACAAAAGTCAAACTTCATTGATCTTTTAAACTCTTGCGTGTCCATTTTTATTTTAAAGCTTTTCCAGCACCATACAGTTAAGGCGAAAGACATTCTCTTAAGAATACAATTAGATTTTCAGATTTAACTAGAATTAACAAAAGTTAAACATTTCTTATCTGTGTTTGACTATTTGAAAAGTATCAGACTACTTCCTGCGTCAACGAAGATGACAAAAAGACAGTGGGTACCAATGAATGAAAATACATTTTTGTATGTGCACCTTTATCTGCACAGATAATTCATAGTTGACCTTATTATATTAAAATATCCATCCATCCATTTTCTACCGCTTATTCCCTTTCGGGGTCGCGGGGGGCGCTGGCGCCTATCTCAGCTACAATCGGGCGGAAGGCAGGGTACACCCTGGACAAGTCGCCACCTCATCGCAGGGCCAACACAGATAGATAGACAACATTCACACACACATTCACACACTAGGGCCAATTTAGTGTTGCCAATCAACCTATCCCCAGGTGCATGTCTTTGGAGGTGGGAGGAAGCCGGAGTACCCGGAGGGAACCCACGCATTCACGGGGAGAACATGCAAACTCCACACAGAAAGATCCAGAGGCTGGATTTGAACCCAGGACTGCTATTGTGAGGCAGACGCACTAACCACTCTGCCACCAGTGGGTACCAATGAATGAAAATACATTTTTGTATGTGCACCTTTATCTGCACAGATAATTCATAGTTGACCTTATTATATTAAAATAAAGGGCTTAAAATTCTAACAGTTCTGTACACACTTGAAACACCATTTAAAGGTACCACCTGTTTGCCCCTGTTCATTAACACATTATAATGGGACTGTCTGAATGCAGCCTGTCATTACAACGCTGTAGAGCAGAGGGCATCGCAACTCTGCTTCATAGCACAACTCATGCTTTGTCTAAACCAGACGTGGGTAAATTAAGGCCCGGGGGATTCTCAATCTGGCCCCCCTGACATTCCCAAATATTTTTTTTAGATATTTAAGATGAAAACTGTAGCTGCCATTATGATGTGCAGTGATGTTTTCAAATTACCGTAAGTCTTGAACTATACAAAGTATTTCAGTGGTTGCAATCTGCGCTTTTGCATGATATATCAGTTTTAGTTTTTTAGTTTAGTTTTAGTTTATTAAGGATCCCCATTAGTCTACACCGCAGTGGAGACTATTCTTCCTGGGGTCCAGGCAAAAAACATCACACAACCACAGAACAAACGATTAAAATGCAGTACAACATGATCCAATAATAAATTGTCATAATACAAAAATAGCAACAACAAAGAACCAAAAAATACTAATAGATGTTGTTACATAATAACTTTCATACCAAAGATAAAAATAGCAATATAAAAATAGATATACTGTATACATTTTTGCAAAAATAAAACAAAGAACCAATGGCCTAAAATATACACATTAGTGTACCAAAGACAAACAATAAGTGACGAAAAAGTATCATCCATCCATTTTCTGCTGCTTATCCCATAATCAATAAAATACTCAACAGTCAATAAAAACAGTCATGACATTAGATACAATCTAAAATAATCTCTTTACGCAATACTTCTCCTTTTAGTTTATTCTTAAAGCCCACTATGCTGGTGATTGATAGCAGATATTGTGGAAGTCTGTTCCAGTAAGTGATTGCCCGATACATTACAGTCTTTTTCAAAACATCACTTTTGGGTTTAAGACGGGTGAGCGCACCTCTTTGGGCTAGCCTGGTACCGTAGTTGTGACTGTCACTGGCAAGCAAGAGCTGAGAATACAGATATGAGGGTTTATGGTATGTATAGATGTTTTTTAAAAATAGAATCAAACTACAAGCCAGTCTTTCATCAACTTTCATCCATGACAATTCATGATGCATGATCTCAATGCCAGTCCTAAATGAGCAATGGAGAGCTAGTCTGGCAGCTCTGTTTTGGGTAAGCTGGATTTTATTTAGATCTTGTTTAGATGCATTAGACAGTTGCTATGGTAATCTAATTTTACAGCAGCTCAGACGAGGAACCAAGCAGTGTGGGCGGGGAGCGTTTCCACATAGTGTTTCCAGAGCGGCCAGCCTGGAATGCGGGTGTCAGGGACAGACGCAGAAGGAGATTTTTTAAACAAAGTTCTAAAGCTTAGTGATTCATCCGATTGTAGGTGAGTTTCTTATTTTACCCTTCGCGTTCATATTTCGCTCTTTGTTGCATATTTGTTGCATTTCGCTTGATTGTAAAATATGTCAATCGAGAGGTGATGTGACGTTCATATGTTGTTAGTATTCCGTGTTTTATTGTTCATAGTTAATATTGTAAATCCCACATTCTTTATTTTCATTTTACATTCTGGGTTTCTCATTCAGTAAAAACAATTTAAAATTCCATTCCGTTTTTTAAGGCGGTTTGTCATAACGTTTTTTAGCATTCAATCAGACATTATTGTTAGGTTTTGTATTAGTGTTCCTAAAAATCAGATATACCGGCCCCCAGATACATTTTCTTCTCTAGCTTTGGCCCCCCGAGTCAAAATAATTGCCCAGACCTGGTCTAAACTGTTCTATATGTAGCAAGCATTAAAAAAGTGACAAATCTAGCAACACTTTGTTGGTCTTCTTGGACGGTTAACACTTCAACGGGTAGTAGATCCTGAGTCTGATGTGATCATAGATCTGAACCGAAGATGTCGTTGTGGCTTGTGCAGCGCTTTGAGACACTTGTGATTTACGACTGTATAAATAAACATTGATTGATTGATTGATTGATAGTTAGAAATGATACACACCTTATACGTTTATGAGCATTCCTCCAAAAGGACATCATTTTGTTGATCTCTAAGGCACGTGTGGCGTTGGTTCCTCCCCTCCCTGCCCTCAGAGTACCATCCTCCATCTTAGGCAGGAAGTCTTTGGAAAAAGGACTGCCGACGTTATTTGGATTGCCATCCTGAAACACGTGCATTTCCCATGAGTGCGTTACGCGATGCTGGTTCTTGGAGTTACTTTCGCTGAAACATTACCTTATGTGGTAATTTGAAAAACCAACACCCGGGTATATTGACATCGTTGTAGGGTCCATTTCCTTGGTGATGAGGGCAGTGACTCTCCACTGGGACATAACCAGAACGATGGCCACCTTGTTGTTTCTGCAACAAGAAATACAACTTTTTATTGGGTAATGCTTTATGATGCATCACATGTTTACAGTTGCACAATTCCACATGTCTAAAAAGGAATATGAAAAAGCACAGCTCATTTAGTCCTACGTATCCTTCAGAAACAACTGACAGTTTGTTCACTTCCTGAGTTTAAAATGTGCTTGGTTGGTAAAGTTAATTAAAATGATCACTTCTGTACATACAGTACATTTAGACAACACATAGGGCCTACTCTACTAAAGGTTTGTGTGTATTAAACCAAGTGCAAACTTGATAGGGCACACAAAGCTGAGCTACTAAGCTCATGCGCAGGGTATTGCGTCTCAAATTATAGAAATAGGTAGATGGCACATCCCTAGTATTAAATGATAAAATTCAAAAAATACGCAGAGATGATAGTAACACTTATATTGTTTGTGTTAATAAGAAACATATATGAAAAAAGACACTAAAATAGCATGGAACTTATTGCAGACCTCATATGCCGCGCCATTCGCTTCATGTTCATCTGTCAGCCTCTCCAAAGATCCATACTCCTCCACCTGATAACGAGTTAAACAAAAATCTCCATCATTGTGCTTGTATGGTGCGCAACATTGGTAAACTCATAAACTTGTGACTACATATTATGACGCCAGGGTATCAAATACAATGATGTTTTAGTCACATTGCATCAAGTTGTACCTTTGCCCAAACTGTGCTGTCTGTCCACTGGAGATCATCCGATGGTGTGAACTCATATTCAGGCTGTTCCTTGCTGTTCTGCTCGCAGTACTCTCTATAAACACGCTCAATCTCTCTGAGGAGCATGAAATGCTTCAACACAACAAACCAAGCTTCATCAGCTATCAATCAGACTCTACCTGTGAGGGCAAGCTGGTGCTATATTTCCCTCCTGGGGATTTAGGTTATCCCTGCGTCCGGGAACCAGATACCCCCAGCCATGTTTCTCCATGTAATGCAAGGGAAAGCCATCCCATGTCAGACCCATCAGCTTAGGAGTTACTCTCATTTGAAGACTGATAAGACCAGCTCCAGGGGACCAGTCGTCGGCAGACATCTTCTCACACAGCTTACGGTACCACCTGACGGTGCAGCCAAGAGGGGACACAATGAGAAAACCGCAGAAAGGACACAGGTTTGGTCTTCAGTGTCATTTCAAAATCAGACCCAGGATGTCCAGGCAGGTGTTGTTTTCTCTTAGGAAGTCGACTGACTGTTTCCTTCAGTTTTTCAACAGCTGACCTGCACGGGCAACCTGCTGCCATTTCCTCTTCAGATGGTGGACCTTCATCTTGAAGCAGAAAACATGTCATCTAAAATGAATGCCACTATACATTGGTTGTCCATACTTTAAGGGTTTACCTTCCATCCAGTCTGGAAGTGGAGTAGCAGTTTGGGATTGTGCTGCTTTATTGGCCTGTTTCTTCTTGCTCGCTGGCGCCTTATTCAGCTTAAACTCCTGCACGTCCCACTCAAGGTCCCAAAGCCAAGGGTCATCTTTAAATCTAGGGTCAATGACATCAAATACACAACATATGAAGTTGTTCATCTATACAACTACCATGACACCTGGAAAGATGTTTTACACAAGTGTGTTTGTAAAGCATTTGTGAGGTTAAATATAAATTATGTTAGACTAGAGCCTAAAAAAAGTCTGCGGGCTATAGAGCGTTTTCCGTTCGGGCTCCAGTACTCTGGAATGCCCTCCCGGTAACAGTTCGAGATGCTACCTCAGTAGAAGCATTTAAGTCTCACCTTAAAACTCATCTGTATACTCTAGCCTTTAAATAGACCTCCTTTTTAGACCAGTTGATCTGCCGCTTCTTTTCTTTCTCCTATATCCCCCCCTCCCTTGTGGAGGGGGTCCGGTCCGATGACCATGGATGAAGTACTGGCTGTCCAGAGTCGAGACCCATGATGGACCGCTCGTCGGGACCCAGGATGGACCGCTCGCCTGTATCGATTGGGGACATCTCTACGCTGCTGACCCGCCTCCGCTTGAGATGGTCTCCTGTGGACGGGACTCTCGCTGCTGTCTTGGATCCGCTTGAACTGAACTCTCGCGGCTGTGTTGGAGCCACTATGGATTGAACTTTCACAGTATCATGTTAGACCCGCTCGACATCCATTGCTTTCGGTCCCCTAGAGGGGGGAGGGGAGGTTGCCCACATCTGAGGTCCTCTCCAAGGTTTCTCATAGTCAGCATTGTCACTGGCGTCCCACTGGATGTGAATTCTCCCTGCCCACTGGGTGTGAGTTTTCCTTGCCCTTTTGTGGGTTCTTCCGAGGATGTTGTAGTCGTAATGATTTGTGCAGTCCTTTGAGACATTTGTGATTTGGGGCTATATAAATAAAAATTGATTGATTGTTTGAAGAAGCCTGGCTCGTCTTCTAGTAGTTCCAAAAACTACTAAGGACTAGAAGCATTTAACTCATTCAACTGATCGTCAACCATGAGCAAAATCTTCGACTATGAAAATCTTTAATCAAAGACAGCCCTAAATACAAAATATGATATGGTGTATAAATGATACAAGACGGGTTATAAAAACTCCCAATTAGGCTGCTAACATTGCGTCATTTACGGTTTTATTATTTTGTGAAAACTATTATTAATCTACTTGCAAATTGACTGTAAAACACTGGTAACTTTTTGTTGTAACATGGTATTATATATGGTATGGCGTAGTGGGTAGAGCGGCCGTGCCAGAAACCTGAGGGTTGCAGATTCGCTCCCCGCCTCTTGACATTCTAATCGCTGCTGTTGTGTCCTTGGGCAGGACACTTCACCCTTGCCCCCGGTGCCGCTCACACTGGTGAATGAATGATAGGTGGTGGTCGAAGGGGCCTTAGTTTACCCCCACCAGGTGTGAATGAATGATGGGTTCCCACTTCTCTGTGAGCGCTTTGAGTATCTAATAATAGAAAAGCGCGATATAAAATCCAATCCATTATTATTATTTTTATTACTTCTGTAAATATGTAATGAACACATTATCTTCTATTTTTTTGACTACATTACATTAGTTTTGGGCGATACTACAAATTTGGGTATCAAAGTATGCAAAATTGCTGATAGTGATATGTAAAATCCTCAAGATCATTGAATGATTAAATTTTAATATAAAAAAAAAACACAGTATGGCGTTGTAAAAATATAAAAAAAATATTTAATGGGTATCCTTGTTCCTTCTTACTGCATACAATATTTTTTGCTAAATAAATTTAATAGTAAGGACAGAAATGACTATTTGCTCTGATGGTTTTGCCCCTTAAAAAACTACCTGTGACCAGGGACTTATTTTGTTGAGTTTATGAACCATAACAAAAATTATTTTGTGGTAGTAAATAAATATCCATCAAATAACTGTAGTATCGATCATATACCTGTTATCATTACTGACGATTTTTGTGTCAATCCGCCCAACTCTTTGTATTCAAGAGCTATTGACTCTTGTATCCTCTTATGAAGTGTATTGCAGCATGTTTAGCTATTCTTCGTCCTCCACTGTTAACTAAAATGTTGTTTATTTGCGGCCATGGAGGCGAGGATAGCTGACTAGCAAGGATTCAACATTGCTTTGCACGGCTGTCAAATTAGCGTGACACAGCTAGAACAAGATGCTTTATCATGAAACTGAATGACGGTAGTGATACAATTTCTATCATCTGCCAAATTTTAATTTTCCTGAAGGAACTCTCCTGACGGAATAAATAAAGTACTATCTAATCTAATCTAAATGTATATCATTTATATCGTGTAACCCTAATCACACTATGTTTGAAGCATCAGGAACATGAAGAAGGTGTGTCCTCTTATCCAAAGGTGAAGTCACTCAAAAGGTATTTTTTGTTTCCCAAGTACAGTACTGTTCTACCTAATACACCATGTCTTCCTTTAAGGCCTGCAGAAAGCCATTAAAATTAAATACTTTAGCTAATTTTACCTGTAAAATTTTGTACCCTTTCTCAGACATCCTCCCATTAGCACAAGTCTGCAGCAACCGGCTGTGTAAATTTAGATTTTAGGTCCTAATAAAGGCTCTTTTCCCTCACCTCTCGTCTTCCAGGAGCTGGCATGCGTCATCAGCAAGAATCATGAGTGACTTTTTCATCTCTCTCTGGAGCTCTTCATATATGTCCTGGGAATCCTCCAGATATTTCCCCCAGTTTTGATTGACAGGAAGGTAGCTCACGCCCATCTCCAGCATACCAGCGAATGTCACCGGGTGGGGACATCTTGGCAGAGATACATCAATAAGTCAGCAGTATCCTCAAGCTACAGTGACACACTATACTAAAGTCTTTCAAACAATAGTGAGAGTGTTATTACCTCTCAATGAAGAGGGGTAGCTGTTCTATGAAGACTTCATGCGTGGCTTGAACATCAAGGGCGCAGTACTGCATTAGCTCCTGCAGGGGATAGCAGAGACAACATTATGGTCTATGGCAGTGGTTCTCAAATGGGGGTACGCGTACCCCTGGGGGTACTTGAAGGTATGCCAAGGGGTACATGAGATTTTTCTAAAATATTCGAAAAATAGCAACAATTCAAAAATCCATTATAAATATATTGTGGTTTGTGCAGCCCTTTGAGACACTAATGATTTAGGGCTGTATAAATAATCATTGATTAATTTATTGAATAATACTTCAACAAAATATGAATGTAAGTTCATAAACCACAATAAGAAATGCAACAATGAAATATTCAGTGATGACAGCTGGATTTTTGTGGACATGTTCCATAAATATTGATGTTAAATATTTATTTTTTGTGAAGAAATGTTTAGAATGAAGTTCATGAATCCAGATGGATCTCTATTACAATCCCCAAAGAGGGCACTTTAAGTTGATGATTACATTGATGTGTAGAAATCTCTATTTATAATTGAATCACTTGTTTATTTTTCAACAAGTTTTACTTATTTGTATATCTTTTTTCCAAATAGTTCAAGAAAGACCACTACAAATTAGAAATATTTTGCACTGTTATACAATTTAATAAATCAGAAACTGATAACATAGTGCTGCTGTATTTTACTTATTTATCTCTTTTTTTCAACCAAAAATGCTTTGCTCTGATTAGACGGTACTTGAATTTAAAAAATGTTCACAAGGGGTACATCACTGAAAAAAGGTTGAGAACCACTGGTCTATGGCTTTAACTTCCAACAAATGCTGAAAAATGGGTGAATAAACCGTTCTGAAAACACGCATCCAAGGAAAAACAGTGACAATAAAGCAAATATTCAAGCGTAGATGTCAGATTTAAAAGGTTTTGGAGACAAAAATATCTAAAATATGCAACTGCAGTTAGAAAAAACTGAATGCAATAAGGAAAATAATAAATGGGTGCATTAATTTTGCATTTGGGCTTCTGTTGGCCTCATAAAATGACCTGACAGGCTAAATGTGACCATCTGGCCAATGGTTAAGGGCTACAACAATAATTTGATCAGTTCAATTAGAAAAAAGCTTAAATTAAAGCAACAGAACGTAAATTGATCGTTTAATACAACCAATACAAATAATATAATACGGTCCACATGGCGTGCATGGGATTTTAAAAATGCAGACAGAGTTTTCGCAGAGCCGCTGCAAAAGAGTGCACAGGTGGTGCGTGGGTGACATGATCTGTGTGGCGGCGAACAGAATTTTGTGGGATTTTTTTCACATTTTTTATTAAAGCACACATGTTAAAAGTATAATTTCAATGTTGACCATGCCCATCTATTAGAACAAGGAATGAAGGTTAAGAAAAGCAGAAAAATTGTTTAAAAATCCTTAAAATACGCCAAAGCTATAAAGTGAATTTTATCAGATTAATGGGACAAATTAATTCATAAATGACTCAATTATTAATATAATCAATAGCTACAGGCCTACCTGGGTTTGACATCCATGCTAAAATATAATATGAACTCAGGTGTTCAATGATACATTGTGATCCTCATACCTGGAAGTTGTTCCTAACATCCATCATGGTGCCTTTTACAAAGGTCTCTCTTGCTTCTTTCTGCAGTGGTGGCCCCCTCACATACAGAGCATGGACATCAGCTAAGTTGTTAATACTGCTAATATTCACCCAGTCCCAATAGCCAATCTGTGAACAAAAACACTTGTGAAAACGCTCGTCTTTGAGCTAAAAATATCACGACTAAACATATGCAAACCTTCGGGCCATCTTTTTTCTGTCCCACTTTCTTGAAGTGTTGGCTGACCTCCTGGAGGCCCCTTCTCTTGCCCAGCTTGTTGGCCATCCACAGTGTGCGTTGGAAGCCAGTCAGGCCTGAGATAGCCATGTGTAGACTCATAGTGTCTATGAAGCGCACCTTAGAGCCCTTGAGATAAGAACACATTTGGATGTGAGTTACAAGTCAAACCCAGGTGTGCTACACTGCAGCAGTGAATATAATAAAAACACACAAAACAAAACCCGCATTGATTGCAATTAGAGATGTCCCTATACCAATCATGGGGGCGGATTAAGGGCCGATATTTCCCTTTTTTAACTGATCGTTGACCCACTGATGAGCTCCCGAGCCCAGACGATCTTAACCACTGCTGTGTTCACACATGGCTCAAAGTTGTACATTTTTTTGTACATTGTACTTGTAAAAAAAATCCTTCAGAAGGAGTGCACATTCAGAGAGGCACAATTACATTTCCATATTCCTTGTTACAAACATGCAGGAAGTGCATGAATTGCAGGACGGTGTGTTCAATCAACCAATCAATGTTTATTTATATAGCCCCAAATCACAAATGTCGCAAAGGACTGCACAAATCATTACGACTACAACATCCTCGGAAGAACCCACAAAAGGGCAAGGAAAACTCACACCCAGTGGGCAGGGAGAATTCACATCCAGTGGGACGCCAGTGACAATGCTGACTATGAGAAACCTTGGAGAGGACCTCAGATGTGGGCAACCCCCCCCCCTCTAGGGGACCGAAAGCAATGGATGTTGAGCGGGTCTAACATGATACTGTGAAAGTTCAATCCATAGTGGCTCCAAGACAGCAGCGAGAGTCCCGTCCACAGGAAACCATCTCAAGCGGATCAGCAGCGTAGAGATGTCCCCAACCGATACAGGCGAGCGGTCCATCCTGGGTCCCGACGAGCGGTCCATCCTGGGTCTCGACTCTGGACAGCCAGTACTTCATCCATGGTCATCGGACCGGACCCCCTCCACAAGGGAGGGGGGGACATAGGAGAAAGAAAAGAAGCGGCAGATCAACTGGTCTAAAAAGGAGGTCTATTTAAAGGCTAGAGTATACAGATTAGTTTTAAGGTGAGACTTAAAAGCTTCTACTGAGGTAGCATCTCGAACTGTTACCGGGAGGGCATTCCAGAGTACTGGAGCCCGAACGGAAAACGCTCTATAGCCCGCAGACTTTTTTTGAGCTCTAGGAATCACTAATAAGCCGGTTGTCTTGCCACAGCGTCAAGCCGCTTCTAAGATACTAATTCCCACCACCATGGCTGAAAATAAACTAAGTTTCTGCAATCTATACCATTATCACTGGAGGACTACAGGAAAAGGAATGGCTAAGCATGCCACACACACAACAAGCAGGATGACAGAAGAAACTAACCGCTAAAGCTTCAATGTAAAGTTGGGGTGATCGATCCAGATGTTGATACTATCGATACCTAGTATATAACTAGTATAAACATAACAGAGGGCATCAGATTTTTTTACATTTCCCACAAATCATTACCATAGCCATATTAGTAGGCTTTGTTTGTAAACACGGCCATTGTTGCTGGCCATTTGTCAGGTGATACTGATAATACTGACGACGTGTGCGATCGTCAACCGCCACAATAGAAGTGGGAGAGATATTACTAACTTTGATCGCATTCCTAAGCATATTTCTGGACTGATGGAAGCGGCTGAAAAGAAGAGTGAACGGCGAAGGCGAGCAGGGATTTCTGCAATCAACCGAGATGTGACGTGCTATGACGGCTTTGTGTTTGTCCGGATCATTTCACTTCAGGTAATTGAAAAAATTTTGCAAGTAAAAATTACTTTGAAAAAAAAAACCGACAACCACACTTTGCAATAACCTGACGTGATTGGTCGAAGAACTTTGCTTGTAGTCGTATTGCTCATGAATACTGAAACACAAGTGAAACAACATGAGATCCTGCTTTACAGTCACAGTGTGCTCAGATGACCTTAGATTAGTTCTCCATGATAATCCATGGTGTCAAACTTGGCTCGGATCATTTCTGAGAGTGCATTACTTAAAGCCTGGACACAATGTCCTCTGGGTATTTGCAGAAACACAAGTGTCACAAACAAACCGGTCATGGTTTTCTAGACTAATCATTTTGAAAATCCTTCAAGGTTTAACATGGGCTTGGTTGAAAGATTAGGTAGTTCACCAAGTCTGGGTAAGAAACATCCTGTAATATGTCGTGGTATCTGCTCCACTCAGACTTGTCGATCTGGTAGGAATCCTTACTTAAAATTGCGACTGTTTTCTCTTTGTAAAGACGAAGGAACTTTTAATTTAATGACTCGCAGATTCACAGCCGGTGCAAAGTATTTTCCACTGAACAGAATGATTGATTTGATTGAGACTTTTATTAGTAGATTGCACAGTACAGTACATATTCCATACAATTGACCACTAAATGGTAAAACCCAAATAAGTTTTTCAACTTGTTTAAGTCGGGGGTCCAGGTTAATCAATTCATGGTAAGTTTGGGAGTAATACGTGTGGCGCTATTGTGAACGATGCCTCTAGCCTTTCAACACAGCTGCCGACGTTGCGGAATACTTTAGCCAAAAATCCAAAACCCTCTATACTAAAGGGTTTACCGTAAATTCCAAATTATTAGCTGATACTTTTTTTCTACGCTTTAAACCCTGTGGCTTGTAAAACAGTGCAGCTAATTTATCAATGTTTCTTTGCTCACAGACATTATGCAAATCGCTTTCATAAAACACAGGCAACGACACTGAAAAGGGGTGTTAATTTGAGCTTTGCCGCCTTCTTTTGGACAAGTGTAAATGTTCGAATAATTTTCTTCTGTTTAGGGCTTTGACTCGGAAGTACAAGCGTTGTTCCGACTTGAAAGTTGTACAATTTAACTTAAACTATTAATACTTACTAAATCGTCCCATGCGTGATGTCTGTAGGTGTTTTCATGCATATTTGTACATGCTATCGTAATGTAATCCAGCTAGCGTCATTAGCATTAGCTAACATGCTGACACATTTACGAGTGTCTGTGTTAGTATTATAAACTTACAATGGCATTCTTTTTGTATAGTTCAAATTCTTCAGTAAATTCACCAAAATGTCCCCATGGAGTTATTGAGTGTGTTTAGTGGATTGGAGAGCTAAATTCCGCAGCTAGTGGGTCCATGACGATAACTTTTGTTTTGTTTGATCATCTGTTTTACTGCCGTGTTACAGACACAGTTCGGAAACAATTAAGGTATTTTGATTGATTGATTGATTGATTGATTGATACTTTTATTAATAGACTGCACAGTTCAGTACATATTCCGTACAATTGACCACTAAATGGTAACACCAGAATAAGTTTTTCAATTTGTTTAAGTTGGGTTCCACGTTAATCAATTCATGATACAAATATATACTATCAACATAATACAGTCATCACACAAGTTAATCATCATAGTATGTACATTGAATTATTTACATTATTTACAATCCGGGGGATGGGATGAGGAGCTTTGGTTGATATCAGTACTTCAGTCATCAACAGAGAAATGTGGACATTGAAACAGTGTAGGTCTTACTTAGTAGGATATGTACAGCCAGCAGAGAACATAGTGAGTTCACATAGCATAAGAGCAAGTAAATACATTAGACGTACATTTGATTATTTACATTAGGGTTATTTATAATCCGGGGACATGGGATGTGAATGGAGGAGGGTATTAGTAAAGGGTTGAAGTTGCCTGGAGGTGTTGTTTTAGAGCGGTTTTGAAGGAATATAGAGATGCACTTACTTTTACACTTGTTGGGAGTGCATTAAGGTATAAACATTCACAAAATCTTTGTGTAAAGAAACTCATTTTACAACGAATATATATACAGCTTATTGTCCGGTGCAGCTAACATGGAAAACTATTTTTCTCCTAAAATTTAAGCGGGGGCAGCTTATATACCAGTGGGCTCCATGATCCAGGAAAATGGTAGATCGATATTTTTTTTTCCTTATACCGAATTTCCTGGAATTACCGCCGGGGCGCTAATTAATTTAAAACCTTTTCTCACTCCTGCGCTTACCAAAGGCATTCTGTAAAAGTAAGCATGCGCTAATTATTTTAAAACCTCTTCTCACTCCGGAACTTACCAAAGGCATGCAGTAAAAATTTGAGTGTGATGTAAGCTTGGACCTTAAATCCTACTGAATAGCTCTTAATCTTCTTCCTTTTATGCGATTTCAAATTACCGGTATTGAAATCAGCCTCCTCCATTTTGAAAATGATGACAGGGGAAGTGTCACTCGTGACGTCACGAGTTTGACCGGGCGGTAATACTAAGCATGCGCTAATAATTTTGCGAAGCGAGTTTGACCCGACAGTAATTCGAGGCAGGCGCATACTATATGCCCTGCGGCAATTCAAGGAAATACGGTAATCACAAAACCGTTTCAGGGGGGTTTTCTTGGTATTGTTTACAAAGCCAGGGAGTAAATGTTTTGGTTTCGTTTCCGTGCACTTGACGTCGTTAAAATAAATTGTATGTAGAATTCGATACCACAAATGTATTACATCAACTGATTTACAACAATATTAGCAACTTCCAAAAGTAATAACATATACTCATAAAAATGTGTCATTGGGTTTTACTTGCGATAAAATATCAGTTCTATTACCTGTTGTCAAAGTATCGGATCAGGACTAAGGAGGCCAAAATTGTTGATAGGGACATCCCAAATTGCGATACCACATCCCCAAACACTCACCTTCAGCAAGTATTGCTCTTTTATGAAAGATCGGTCAAAACTGACATTATGTCCCACTATGAGACGCTCCTTCCACTGACCCCCTGGAGGACGGACTGAGTTCATCGGCGTCTCCAATGGGATGAGATCAGCCAGGTTCAGCTGGTTTGACCAGGAGTAGCGCTCTTCAATCAGACGTTTGCTGCACCAGGAGTACCTTGCAACGAACACATTATTTTACCACCAATGATGACAACTTATTAACAGTGACACATTGAGTACAGGCCAAAAGTTTGGACACACCTTCTCATTCAATGCTTTTTCTTTATTTCCATGACTATTTACATAGTACATTGTCACTGAAGGCATCATGTGGTGTTATGTACTTAACAAAAAAGGTGAAATAACTAAAAACATGATTTATATTGTAGTTTCTTCAAAATAGCCGCCCTTTGCTCATATTATCAAGCTCCGGACCTGGGGTGATAGAGCCTTCTCCATCGCTGCTCCCACCCTCTGGAACTCTCTTCCCAAACCTATCCGTGACTGCTTAGACCAGGGGTGCCCATTACGTCGATCGCGAGCTACCGGTCGCGATCGACTCTTTATTTTGTTAACGCGGGCAGCATTAAGCAGGGCTCTTATTGTGAAGATAGGAAATGCGCAGTCGGCCTTTAGGCTTTTGACGACAGGTATGGCGTGACAGTCTGTTGAAATAAAAAGTGTTTCTCGCCTTCCTCTCGGTCATTTTTTCATAATAATGATCTCGCAGCAGCCAACGTCATCTCACAAGACCTCCGGGTGCCGTGAATGTCAATCAAGCAAGGTACGGAATTTGCCGCCAATGTTTTTCTTGGAAAGCGTATGGAAGCTGGATAAATATGATGCCAAAAACCAACCGCTTTCATGTGGTATTGTACAGAAAGGAGGACTTTTTTTTTCTCCTCCATTCGAAAATGTGGGCGTTATCATCACTACACTCTGATTCCAATCCATGCAAGTCATCAGAATCAGGTAATACACCAACTTATATTCTTGTCTTCACGAAAGAAAGACATATATATGTGTTACACATGCTTGTATTATCATTAAACACATTTGACTTGTTAACAAAAACGTCTCTTTCATAAATAAATAAATATAAATTATATCTATGAATGAGGTCGATCCCCTCAATTTGGTCAATTGAAAAGTAGCTCTCCTGCAGAAAAAGTGTGGGCACCCCTGGCTTAGACCTTCCCACCTTCAAAAGCCTTCTCAAAACACACCTATTCAGATCTGCTTTTAACCAGTGATTAGTGTTCTGTGTCTTGTAATGTCCCGTCTTGTAATTGGCCTGTATTATTATTAAGTATTTTACAATGTACTTCTTTTATATTTCCTGTATTCTATATTATTACGGGCTTCACGGTGGCAGAGGGGTTAGTGCGTCTGCCTCACAATACGAAGGTCCTGCAGTCCTGGGTTCAATCCCAGGTTCGGGGATCTTTCTGTGTGGAGTTTGCATGTTCTCCCCGTGAATGCGTGGGTTCCCTCCGGGTACTCCGGCTTCCTCCCACTTCCAAAGACATGCACCTGGTGATAAGTTGATTGACAACACTAAATTGGCCCTAGTGTGTGAATGTGAGTGTGAATGTTGTCTGTCTATCTGTGTTGGCCCTGCGATGAGGTGGCGACTCGTCCAGGGTGTACCCCGCCTTCCGCCCGATTCTAGCTGAGATAGGCACCAGCGCCCCCCGCGACCCCAAAAGGGAATAAGCGGTAGAAAATGGATGGATGGATATATTATTACTTTGAACTGTTTTATATTTACATTTTTATCCTGTCTTTGAGTATTTATTAAAGCGGTATACCAAATAAAATATATTATTATTATTATTACTGCTTTGCACACTCTTGGCATTCTCTCAATGAGCTTCAAGAGGTAGTCACCTGAAATGGTTTTACCTTCACAGGTGTCATAGTTTTGATGCCTCCAGTGACAATCTACATTGTAAATAGTCATGAAAATGTCAAAAAACGCATTGAAATAAGGTGTGTCCAAACTTTGGGCGTGAACTGTACATCCTTTCTCACCAGTGAGTAGGAGACAAAGCAACCGCTAGTGTAGGACACTGTCCCTCTGTCATGCACACCTCCACGTCAAACACAAGTGCAGTCTCATCCGGGAAATCCACCCTGTGACTCTCTCCTTTGGGCCCGTAGCGTGTCCAACCGACCTGCCATGTCCACTCCTGAGGCATGGGAGGAAGCTCTGCCTGCTGCAGCTGGGTGGCGGCTTCGAGGTAGGGAAGCGTTTGCTTCTGGGCCAAAGTGCGAAAATGCTCGTCGATATTGCGGCCATACATTTTGGAAAGTTTTAGCTCCACGTCAGGTAACAGTGAGGTTTCCTTCCCCCACAGCTGATGCTTCTGCAAGTGCCTCACACTCCGGTCCACAGCCTCCTCCCGATACTCCGGCTGCAGACCCCGAAATATCTGCTCGTGGAGAGTTCTGGACAGCATCTGAATGTTAAGGGGGTTCCACCGAGTCTCTGTGGCCTCCTCGCCCTGCAGAGAGTGGAGCTTTGTGGAGCAGAAGGTGCGGATCCATGGCCTTTTGATGGAGATGAGAGACCTCGGCAGGGGACAGCGAATCGCCTGCAGCATCACCCCCTTGATGTAATTCTAACTGGAGTCACTGACAAAAACAACACCAGCACATTAATTCATATCACTTGGGGGGCATACAAGTGTGATCTTCATTACAGTAATACTTCATATCAACACAAACACACACCAAACATACACGTGACCTACATAGCCTTACATCAGGCTTAACATTATCATGATACATAATAACATTTAACTTAGTTAAATCAGTTAGAGAAAGTATCAGCAATGTATTGTTTTTTACCCAACTTACCTCAGTTAAATCATGATGGCTTTGGCATTGCTAAGTGCTAAGTCGGTTGTTGTGTTGACTTCGTTAAGAAATAACTTACTTATTTAAGACAGCTAACTGCTATATTCGCAATATTTTGAAGGAAACATATCAAATTTGGTTCGACATACAGCCGAAAATATTGACCAAAAGAATGCCTCAGCCGCCTCGGCGTGGTTGTCCGTACAGGTCTGAGCGACATCTAGCGGGCTGGATGACCGCCATTTTCCACAAAAAGCAAGAAGGGGTGTACAGTATATTGGCGCCTCTTAAAATATGTCCCAGCTGCATGGACAGAGGCACAGATACTTGTTTGACACTAATATAGCCGAAACCGAATGCTTTCATCGTGTAACCTGCATGTATGCGTTGTCTGGAGACACATTAAAGTACTCAAAATTCCTCGACCCTACCATCATTGGCCGTGTGGCCTAATGGATAAGGCATCTGACTTCGGATCAGGGGATTGCAGGTTCGAGTCCTGCCACGGTCGCATTTTTGATGTAATAATTTGTTTCACTAATACGATGAAAATTTCAGAATAGGATAGGATAGGAAAGGATAGGTCTTCATTGTCATTGCATAAATTCAACAAAACTTTGTTTTCAGCACAAACCTGTCCAAGATTAGACAAACAAACAGTGTACAGGGTTACAGATTAAGAACGCTGATGGGTCGCCATAAAGCGCCCCGTAAAAGATGGTAAAAAGGTAAACACTGGGGAAGGATGAGTAAAAAAATAACAATCTAGACTGGGCTCCTAAGGGGGCCCAGTCTGGAGTGGGAAAAAACCTCCATAGCAAAGCACATATGCATATTACAACATACATCTCGAGATATCTAGCAACAGAGGGAAGGTAGTTCAAGGTCATGGTGGTAGGCCGCAGCTCTCAGGCGCTGACCATCCATTCATCAGCCCTACGGTATTTGCGTCGAGGGTGTTGGGTTGGGGGGTATGGGTTGTGTATGTGTGGCGTATATTTTTGTGGATGTGTGTGTGTGTGTGTGTGTGTGTGTGTGTGTGTGTGTGTGTGTAAGCCCGTAGTGTGTCTCTGTTCTGCGGCCTTGATGTATTGCAGTCGCTTGTCCAAAGTCAACAACAACAGGTGTGTGTCCATGAGAGACAAGAAAGGAGTTTGTTGTGTCTTCGCTGCACTGTCCTTCAGGAGAGTCTCGAAGCCAGGGAAACAATCCAAGTTAGAATGATTTTGTATGCGGGTGAAAATGAAATTTGCTTTTCCCTCTAAATTGTGTATGACTGGTCCTCAAAAACTGCAGGGTAGACAGTCCGATGTAATCCACAGTTCTTCCCGCATCCTCCAATCATTTGTAGCAGCTTTGGGGTACTTTGAAGACTGCCAGCAACTTCCAATTTGTCGACAAACCAGAGCAATGCTTACTCCAATCAGCAGATGTCCTGTTGTCATAATTCCAAATAGGTGGATATCTTCACGTCCTCGACAGAAAAGGGTCACCAGGCACGCGGCCCTCCTTCTTCTCCCAAGAGTCCGAGGTGTGTCCAGCAACAAGCGCTTCGTCACGACAGCAGGTTCACCCAAACCCAAGATCTTGTCAATTTTGTTGAGGCCAGTTAAATAGTTCCAATGTTTGGATTTGGAGAGCAGTGCAAAAAGAGGCAACAAGAAAGTTAAGACAAGACAAAACAAAGATAATTTCCGGGAAGCGTGGCTCTGTTGGTAGAGTGGCCGTGCCAGCAACTTGAGGGTTCCAGGTTCGATTTCCACTTCCACCATCCATGTCACTGAAACTTCTCTTGTGTCCTTGGGCAGGATACTTTACTTACCTGCTCCCAGTTCTACCTACACTGGTTTGAATGTAACTTAAACTATATAGAGCAGGGGTGTCAAACGTACGGCCCGCGGACCGGCTCAGGCCTGCGAACATGTTTTATCCGGCCTGCGGGATGCGTTTGCAATAAGCCGAAATTTTTGAATGAGATAAACTGCTATTCTAAATTTGTCCACTGGATGTCGCAATAGGGCTTCACGGTGGCAGAGGGGTTAGTGCGTCTGCCTCACAATACGAAGTTCCTGCAGTCCTGGGTTCAAATCCAGGCTCGGGATCTTTCTGTGTGGAGTTTGCATGTTCTCCCCGTGAATCCGTGGGTTCCCTCCGGGTACTCCGGCTTCCTCCCACTTCCAAAGACATGCACCTGGGGATAGGTTGATTGGCAACACTAAATTGGCCCTAGTGTGTGAATGTGAGTGTGAATGTTGTCTGTCTATCTGTGTTGGCCCTGCGATGAGGTGGCGACTTGTCCAGGGTGTACCCCGCCTTCCGCCCGATTGTAGCTGAGATAGGCGCCAGTGCCCCCCGCGACCCCAGAAGGGAACAAGCGGTAGAAAATGGATGGGTGAATGGATGTCGCAATAGCATTTATTTTTTTCTTTGTAGATGATGCTACAAATGTAAAAAAAAAAATAAACCAAATGATGTAAGTGCACCATTCGAGGAAAATCATCAAACTACATAAAGAACATCATGTAATTGGATTTTGATATTATTTTCTTATCTTGATGGATTGAAAAAAATTCTGCGACGAGGTAGCGACTTGTCCAGGGTGTACCATGCCTTCCGCCCAAATGCAGCCGAGATAGGCTCCAGCACCCCCACACAACCCCGAAAGGAACAAGCAGTAGAAAATGGATGGATGGATCAATAGTTTGAAAATTAACAACAATGAGTTGACGGATGAACATTATCACATCATTTATTCAGAAAGTATAAATAACGACAAATAAAGATAGAATACAATTTACCGCAATATGGACATGTAAAAAAAAACAACAACAACAAAAAAATTATGATTTGTACATTTTCAGAATGGCCATGTTCGATTTTTTAACAAAGTTAACAATCTGAAGCTGTCTTTAATTATTAGTTATTGTGCCGTGATTTTACCAGTGCGGCCCACTTGGAAGTCCATTTTTTTCCATTTAAAATTAGTTTGACACACCTGTTATGGATAATGGATTTCACTATGTAAAGCGCTTTGAGTCACTAGAGAGAAGGCGCTAAATATAATTCACTTCACTTCAATTTCAAAAACTGCAACAATTATGTGCAATACACAAATGCAGTTTCTTGCCGAGAAACACAGACGCATTCTCAGGAAAAATACCTCTTCTCATGAAGCCTACAGGAATACCGCATTGTAAAAATTGTCAAAAATGTAATCCGTTATTGTCACTTCACTGAAAGTACTTTTTTTACACAGCAAAGCGTCTTGCTCATTATTCTGATTGCATTGTTAGTAAACACATCAGTTGTAAAAAGTTTCATTGTCAACTCACAGATTATTGGTTAACGTATAGCCTGAGTTTATATCCTAAAATCACAAGGCCAAGCAAAATCTCAGGACACAGCGCCACACTAATTGATATTATTTTGACTAACGATTTTAAAAACAGTACCACAAGTGGCCTGCTAATATCCGACATCAGTGATCATCTGCCAGTTTTCATAATCATCGACGGAAACTACAAGAAGATGAACATGGATGACGAAAAGACTTTGAAGAATGTGTAGAACAAAGTATGACAGCTCTCAAAAATGATCTGGGGAAACAGAGTTGAGACATGATGGCGCAGTGGGAGAGTCGCCGTGCGCAACCTGAGGGTCCCTGGTTCAATCCCCACCTAGTACCAACCTCGTCATGTCCGTTGTGTCCTTGAGCAAGACACTTCACCCTTGCTCCTGATGGGTGCTGGTTAGCGCCTTGCATGGCAGCTCCCTCCATCAGTGTGTGAATGTGTGTGTGAATGGGTAAATGTGGAAGTAGTGTCAAAGCGCTTTAAGTACTTTGAAGGTAGAAAAGCGCTATACAAGTACAACCCATTTATTATTTCAATCAATCAATCAATCAATGTTTACTTATATAGCCCTAAATCACTAGTGTCTCAAAGGGCTGCACAAACCACTACGACATCCTCGGTAGGCCCACATAAGGGCAAGGAAAACTCACACCCAGTGGGACATCGGTGACAATAATGACTATGAGAACCTTGGAGAGGAGGAAAGCAATGGATGTCGAGCGGGTCTAACATGATACTGTGAAAGTTCAATCCATAATGGATCCAACACAGTCGCGAGAGTCCAGTCCAAAGCGGATCCAACACAGAGGCGAGAGTCCCGTTCACAGCGGAGCCAGCAGGAAACCATCCCAAGCGGAGGCGGATCAGCAGCGCAGAGATGTCCCCAGCCGATACACAGGCAAGCAGTACATGGCCACCGGATCGGACCGGACTCCCTCCACAAAGGAGAGTGGGACATAGAAGAAAAAGAAAAGAATTTATAGGTGTCAAACTCTGGCCCGCGGGCCAAATTTGGTCCGCCGTGTAATTTCATAATATCAAATTAACATTAGAGCTGGCCAGACGGTATTATACAGCGGCACCAACTCTCTAACACCGCATTCACAGTTAATACTCATACTTACCAACCCTCCCGATTTTCCTGGGGGACTCCCAAAGTTTAGTGCCCCTCCCGAAAATCTCCCAGAGCAACCATTCTCCTGAATTTCTCCCGATATCCGCCTGGACAACAATATTGGGGGCGTGCCTTAAAGGTACAGCCTTTAGCGTTCTCTACAACCTGTCGTCACGTCTTCTTTTTCTTACATACAAACTGCGAGCCGGCCCAGCCACATAATATATGCGGCTTTTACACACACTTAAGTGAATGCAAGGCATACTTAGTCAACAGCCATACAGGTCACACTAAGGTCACAACTTTAACACTGTTACAAATATGTGCCACACTTTGAACCCACACCAAACAAGAATGACAAACACATTTCGGGAGAACATCCGCACCGTAACACAACATAAACACAACAGAACAAATGCCCACAACCCCTTGCAGTACTAACTCTTCCGGGACTCTACAATATACGCCCCCCCACACCCCTTCCGCTACCACCAAACCCCACCCTTTCCAACCCTGCCCGCCTCATTGTTATTTTATTTTTAAATGTATTAGCCTGTAGAAAAAGTTAATGGCAATATTTACCTCAGAAGGCTGCAAATAGATAAGAGGCATTTTTTAGTTTTTAATTTAAATTGTATTCAATACACCATTGATGTTTTTCCGTTTGGCACAATTAAGTTATATAAGCTTCGCTTGTTCCATATTCGGTGTTAAAGCAAATCAGTGTAGCAAACTCAGCAATAATTAACGTTTTATTCATGCACTTTCTCTTGCTTCTACAGGGCTTGAATGTTTCATTCATTCATTTTTGGTATTTTATTTTCAAATGTATTATTAGCCTGTGGAAAAAGTTTATTGTAATATTTACCTGAGAAGGATGCAAATATTTGATATGCCATTGATATTTTTTTAAATTACTATTATTACTATTTGAAAGTGGATTTTGCATGTCACTATAAAGTTATACAAGCCTTGCTTGTTCAATATTCAATGCAAAACTTGTTTGGGTCTCTATTAAAAGGTTCAGTTGTTCAACCTTGGCCCGCGGCTTTGTTCAGTTTTAAAATTTTGGCCCACTCTGTATTTGAGTTTGACACCCATGATGTAGATGATGCAGATGGTATTTTTTTTAATACCTTTAAGATGCTTTATGACAAACACTGTCCATTGAAACAACTTAGTAAGAAGCAAAAGAAAAACAATCAACTATGGATGACAAAAGGACTGAAAAATAATTGCAAAAAGTAGAATAAATTATATAGAACATTAATAACATAAAGATCTACAGAGGCAGAAAAAAGTACAAAATGTATAAGAACAAGCTATAAACATGTAGAAAATAATACTACAGTCAATTATTGGACCAGAACAAAAACAATATGTACCGTATGTCCCAGCAAGAAATCTGCGTTCAAAAGACTCCGGCTTATTAGTGATTCCTAGAGCCCAAAAAAAGTCTGCGGGCTATAGAGCGTTTTCCGTTCGGGCTCCAGTACTCTGGAATGCCCTCCCGGTAACAGTTCGAGATGCTACCTCAGTAGAAGCATTTAACTCTCACCTTAAAACTCATCTGTATACTCTAGCCTTTAAATAGACCTCCTTTTTAGACCAGTTGATCTGCCACTTCTTTTCTTTCTCCTATGTCCCCCCCTCCCTTGTGGAGGGGGTCCGGTCCGATGACCATGGATGAAGTACTGGCTGTCCAGAGTCGAGACCCAGGATGGACCGCTCGTCGGGACCCAGGATGGACCGCTCGCCTGTATCGGTTGGGGACGTCTCTACGCTGCTGATCCGCTTGAGATGGTTTCCTGTGGACGGGACTCTCGCTGCTGTCTTGGATCCGCTTGAACTGAACTCTCGCGGCTGTGTTGGAGCCACTATGGATTGAACTTTCACAGTATCATGTTAGACCCGCTCGACATCCATTGCTTTCGGTCCCCTAGAGTGGGGGGGGTTGCCCACATCTGAGGTCCTCTCCAAGGTTTCTCATAGTCAGCATTGTCTCTGGCGTCCCACTGGATGTGAATTCTCCCTGCCCACTGGGTGAGAGTTTTCCTTGCCCTTTTGTGGGTTCTTCCGAGGATGTTGTAGTCGTAATGATTTGTGCAGTCCTTTGAGACATTTGTGATTTGGGGCTATATAAATAAACATTGATTGATTGATTGAGCAACATGGGGACTCCTAAATAGCATTATTTAAAATGGTGCTAAAAAGGACTACCGGTATCCTAAATACTTTTTAGATGGAAATGTAAAAAATGGCAATATGAACGAAGTAGTTGAAAGCTTCAATAAGTACTTTGTGAACATTCATTCAAATCTGGAGGAAAAGATTCCAGATCCGAGTCAGTTGAGGACTTGAATGACACCATAGATATACCCAACTCTATGTTCCTAGAAAGAGTGACAAAAGAGGAAATAATCAATATTGTGAAAAAAGGTAAATCTAAGACCTCAACTGATTGCAACAAAAATTATATGAAAATGCTAAAAAAGTTATTGAAGAGTCTCAGAACCTTTATCAGCAACCTATCATTTCAAACAGGCAAATTCCCAGATAAAACTAAAATAGCAAAAATCGTACATTTTTATAATACTGGAGACAAACACCATTTTACAAACCCCAGACCTGTTTCTCTACTGCCACAATTTTCTAAAAAAGAAAAACTGTTTTACAATGGATTAGAAACATTCATAGATAAAAATGAAACACTCGCAGACAACCAATACGGATACAAAGCCAACATCTCAACATCAATGGCAATAATCGAAATAATGGAAGAGATCACAAATGCAATATATGGCAACAAATGTGCTGCAGCAGTGTCTATGGATTTAACAAAAGCATTTGACACAATTAATCATAATATCTTAATAAACAAAATAGAAAGGTATGGCATCAGAGGATTGGTATTGAACTGGGTGAGAAGCTATTTAACCAACAGGAAGCAATACGTGAAGAAATGCAAACACACTTCCACAGAGCTAAGAATATCTTGTGGCGTACCTCAGGGATCAACACTGGGACCAAAATTGTTCAATCTCTACATAAACGACATTTGTAAAGTTACAAAGGACTTAAAGTTAGTATTATTTGCATATGATACAACTGTGTTTTGTTCAGGGGAGAACACAGAAGATAATGCAAATAATAACAGAAGAAATGAACAAATTAAAAAGATGGTTTGACAAAAACAGACTATATTTGAATCTCTGTAAGACTAAAATAATGCTATTTGGTAACAGTCGAGGAGAAAGTCAAACACAAACACAAATAGACAGAGTAGACATTGAAAGTGTAAAATAAAAAATATTTTTGGGAGTAAAAATGGATGATTACATTAATTGGAAATCTCATGTAAAAAATGTATGGAATTAAGTAGCAAGAAACACGTAAATAATGAACAAAGCAAAACATGTTCTAGATCACAAATCACTTCATATTCTTTACTGCTCGCTAGTGTTACCATATCTGAGTTATTGTGTAGAAATATGGGGGAACAACAACAAATGTGCACTTCATTCACCAACTGTGTTACAAAAAAGATTAATCAGAATAATACATAATGTTGGATATAGAGAACATACAAACCCTTTATTGATTAAATCACAATTATTGAAATTCAATGATTTGGTGCATTTGCAAACAGCTAAAATGATGTACAAATCAAACTATAACCTGCTACCCAAGAATGTACAACTATTACTCTCAACAAAAGAGAAGAATCTAATTGAAAACATTTGTATCCACGTTCAACGCTTAAGACCTTCAGGTAATCAGTATGTGGATTTAATTTATGGATTGGATTAAGCAAATAAGCCAAACAACATGATCCACTTTAAGAAACTGTTCAAACTCAAAGTGAAGTGAGATGAAGAATCCTCCGAAACCTTTTAGATTTTATTGAAAAAGGAGATAATCTTATTCATCTCATTGTGTGATTTTCAACTTAATGATTTATTATGAACTTCTTTG
Organism: Nerophis ophidion; assembly: GCF_033978795.1. NCBI lineage: Eukaryota > Metazoa > Chordata > Actinopteri > Syngnathiformes > Syngnathidae > Nerophis > Nerophis ophidion. The sequence continues at coordinate 38,674,210 of NC_084622.1, forward strand.
TAGACTGGCGTAAATTGTGCATCAATGGAGAACAGGAAGTGAATATAACTACTTACTATGAAACGGAAAAGGGGTGGATTAAATAAATGATACTTCTTCCTACTTCTTTTTGAACATGTTGTACTGAGAAACTGAACAAATATGACAAGTAGCATTTTTGAAATCAACTTAAACCACAAACCATAATATTAGAACATAAATAAGTACAAGATAGTATCCAAGTATCAACAATTGAGTACATACATGACATCATGTTACATTAAAAAGTGAACTACTTCCATTATTTTAATCCGCTTATCTGTTTTTATAGGTTTTAATGTTGCACTTGTGTCATTTCCTTGTAAATTGTTGAGTTGAGTTGAGTTTGAGTTTATTTGGAAGATGCATGCATAACAATTTCCAGTTTCTCTATTCCAGTGTTTCTCAACCTTTTTTCAGTGATGTACCCTCTGTGAACATTTTTTTAATTCAAGTATCCCTTAATAAGAGCAAAGCATGAATTACCATGAATTGATTAACATGGACCCCGACTTAAACAAGTTGAAAAACTTATTCGGGTGTTACCATTTAGTGGTCAATTGTACGGAATATGTACTGAACTGTGCGATCTACTAATAAAAGTCTCAATCAATCAATCAAAAAATCACTTTTGGTTGAAAAAAGAGATAAAGAAGTAAAATACAGCACTATGTCATTAGTTTCTGATTTATTAAATTGTATAACAGTGCAAAATATTGCTAATTTGTAATGGTCTTTCTTATAATATTTGGAAAAAAAGATATAAAAAAATAATAAAAAACTTGTTGAAAAATAAACAAGTGATTCAATTATAAATAAAGATTTCTACACATAGAAGTAATCATCAACTTCAAGTGCCCTCTTTGGGGATTGTAATAGAGATTCATCTGGATTCATGGACTTAATTCTAAACATTTCTTCACAAAAAAAGAAATCTTTAACATCAATATTTATGGAACATGTCCACAAAAAATCTAGCTGTCAACACTGAATATTACATTGTTGCATTTCTTTTCACAGTTTATGAACTTACATTCATATTTTGTTGAAGTGTCATTCAATAAATATATTTATAAAGGATTTTTGAATTGTTGCTATTTTTACAATATTCTTAAAAAATCTCACGTACCCATTGGCATACCTTCAAGTACCCCCAGGGGTACGCATACCCCCATTTGAGAACCACTGCTCTATTCAACATGTTCGAAAAGGAGAAGGAAGAAGCAGAGCTTTTTTAATCCTACTCCTTTTCCTTTGCATATCAGTTACTACAACTTTTGTTCACTTCCTGTTCTCAATTTATTCACAATATACTCCATAAGTAATAACAATACAAATAAATAAGTAATAATTGGTGAAGTAAGTTATATCTCATATGATAAGATTATTTTGAAAATGAATGGAAGGATGAGATAAATTCATGTTTTTTTTCTTCTTTGTACTTTGTAAACACTTTAAGTTTGAATAGTTTCTTGAAGTGGATCATATTAGTACAGCGGTTCTCAAATGGGGGTACACGTACCCCTGAGGGCACTTGAAGGTATGCCAAGGGGTACGTGAATTTTTTTTTAAATATTCCAAAAATAGCAACAATTCATTAATCCTTTATAAATATATTTATTGAATAATACTTCAACAAAATATGAATGTAAGTTCATAAACTGTGAAAAGAAATGCAACAATGCAATATTCAGTGTTGACAGCTCGATTTTTTTGGGACATATTCCATAAATATCCATGTTAAATATTTCTTTTTTTGTGAATACATTTTTAGAATTAAATTCATGAATCCAGATGGATCTCTATTACAATCCCCAAAGAGGGCACTTTAGGTTGATGATTACTTCTATGTGTAGAAATCTTTATTTATAATTAAATCACTTGTTTATTTTTCAACAAGTTTTTAGTTATTTTTATATAATTTTTTCTAAATAGTTCAAGAAAGACCACTACAAATGAGCACAATTTAATAAATCAGAAACTGATGACATAGTGCTATATTTTACTTCTGTATCTCTTTTTTTCAACCAAAAATTATTTGCTCTGATTAGGGGGTACTTGAATTAAAAAAATGTTCACGGGGGGTACATCACTGAAAAAAGGTTGAGAACCACTGTATCAGTACATTGTTTGATTTCTTTGCTTAATCCATTCCATGATTTAATTCCACATACTTATATACTGAAGGTCTTAAGTGGTATACGTGCGCACAAATGTTTGAAATTACATTTTTCTTTAAGATTATATTTCTCCTCTTTTGTTGAGAATAATTGTTGTATATTCTTGGGTAGCAGGTTATAGTTTGCATTGTCTAAAATTGTATCTGTTTGCAAATTCACTATGTGGTGGAATTTCATTATTGTAAATAAAGGGTTTGTATGTTCTCTATAGCCAACATTATTGTGGTTTGTACATAATTTTAGCTTTTTGGAAATTAATAAAAAATGAAAGGAAATAATACATGGGGACAGTTCCCTAGCTGTGTGCTAAAAAAAAAAAAAAAACTAAAATCTCCATTTAGGAGGGAAACATCCTTCCCAGTTTCAACACGCTTTGGATGCAGCGGAGCCCTCTGATTGGTCCGCTTGGGTACATGGTGTGACGTCATCACAGGAGCGGCTTGACTGACAGTTGGAGAAGCGCGTGAGGCTGGAGGAGAAGCAGAAGGTGGAGGAGCGACGGTGAGGATGGAAGAGGACTTCCACGGGAGCAATGACAACCTGCAAAAAGGCCCCCCGTTCCTTCTGGGGAATTAAAGTCTCTGTCGACGAAGGACTTTACGGCGCGGACTCTAAAAAGGGTAAGAAAAGCAAGATTTCCCACTTCCGTGACGTTTTACCTGCTTCATACCATGTGGCTTACCGCCGTGGTGCATTCAGGGAACACATGTATAAAAAAAATCTTTATATAAAAACAATGGCAAAAATCATGCCTTTCTAATTTAAAGGAATAACTCACAATATTTGGGCCCCTGGTGTTTTTTTTTTTTTTAATCGTGTATATCGTGGAAATGCTATATAGTTAAGCAGAAGTAGGCCAGTGACATAAGTGCGATTAAAAGTGTCATTAAAGGCGTCAAATGAAAGCATCTAACATAATGAAAATGACGTCTTTAAAAAAAAACGTGTCATGTCACGTTCATGGTCATCTCATCTGACGTGTGTTCTATTCTTTATCGATGCAAACTGCACAGCGGTTATATTACAATATCATGTCACACACTACATGAAGCCTTCATTTTTATATTTTTACCACACATTTATATTTGCTGTTAACCAACGTGGTATTTTGTAGGTCTCTTTTAAATCCTACACTAATTTATAACAGGGCATGGGCCCATTTTGAGACTGGGATATTTTTAGGTATGGTTTAAAACTATGTATGCAAACCTTTTAAATAAGACAAAATTATACACTAATACTGACCAAAATATTTTAACATTTATTTTGCTCCACATGGGGTGTATCTCAAATGTATGCCTTTTTGCTCCTTAATTTACCAATGGCCTCTCGTGTTACATGAAATAAACTACTAAATGATGTTTTTCATAATATATACACTAACGCATGTTTTTTTCCCTTCTCTATAGATATTACGTGGCATCATGACAAGTGTTGACGTCAACAGCATGGCTAGGTGGTCTGTTCCTGTCTTTGGTTATCTAGCTGTATGAGTATTAAATACCTGTCATAAAGCTAGATAACCGAATGTAGGAATGACTTCCTTTAAAATTGAAGCGGGGGAAAAAAATGCAGAAATAAATGTGCGTTGATGTCAAGGGTAAGTTTTGCATTACTTACACATGTATAATGCTAAATATTTCGTACAGAACAATCTAGTTATTTACAAGTAAATATGTATGTTTTTTAAAGGAACATTTTTTTGTCTGAATTTGTTTTTGCTCAAAAAGACTCAACTTTCTTAGGTTTTATGCAACAACAAAATAGTGGATAATGCAAATAATACAGATAAGTAAACCGACTTGTAATATTGTAACCTGTAAATTGGCTTTGAATATTTAATGTCAAATAAGCAGCATATAATTATACTATTTACTAGTGAGGTATGATGTGATAAAATCAGTATGATATGTTAATAATTACGGTAAAGCATATACCCTGTGCTTGCAATGTGTATATAAAAGCATGGAAATATGACATTTTGTGACTATAATCACATGTTATGTTGACTACTAATGAAATGAGTTTCAGGAAGGTGTGGGCCTTCTGGATTTTGGTGCATTTAAAAGTAACGTTAAATAACTTTAATACTGAATAAATGAATCCACTCCCATCCTGGCCACCAGCGTATTGGGTTAAATTAACAGTGAATCTTTTAATTTCCATTTAAATGTAAAACAACCGCGGGACGCTTTGTTAGTAGAATAAAGAAAAGGGAAACAGCTGCTTTGTGCTGGCACTAATGTCTCCAGGACTACTAATAATGCCATGGAGTGGTGTAGGACCCTCGATTTAAAAAAACACTTGGCATCTTGTGTTTAAAAGCTGTAACGAATCTTAAAGAGAGTCTTTGGGATACATTGTAGCAAGCTTCAATGAGGGGGGCCGGCCTATCCTGTAGACGGGAGCTGAACTTTTCAACTTGCTACTTGAGTGTGATGCAGTCCATATCAGCCCTTAAATCCTTAAGAGCGGCAGAGTGAGATGAGGTTTTCATTCAGTGCGTTAACTACCTATTGCGGGGGAACTGGCGGTCTAATCGCTTCGTTTCACTGCAGGATATTGGATATGTGGAAAAGGGGGCCGGGGGTCCGAGCCTCTTCCTGTTAGCCTGTGAACATGACGTGCTTCCTTAATGAATGGCCACATAAACACTATGAGTCCTTATTTATGGGATGCTCCAAGCCACCATTGTGTCATCCTTTGTAGCACATGAAAGATACCTTGCCTGCACTCCCGCTCTCGTGATGAGCAGCTGAATCGCAAGCGCGGGTTTGAAGAAACGTTTAATGAACGAGGCCCCGGCGTACAAACACGTATTGTCTTTGTGTGGCTTCTCTCGTAATATTCTCTTCTCGTTCCAGATTTTCAATTAGCGCCATTCTCCCTGTAAAAGACAGAAGCATTGTTCGAGGGGGTAAAAACGAGGACGGGGTCGCCTGCTCCGGGATGCCATCTGCGCCGCCAGCGAGAGACGGCGTGCCCATGCCAGACGGCACACAAAGGCCTTGGCCCGTCGTCACGTTCTGGAGCCATCTTGGGAGATGTTGCCGGGATATCCAAAATGGCTGGTGCTGACATACAAGGTGGGTTGCATCATTTTTGCAGGGTAACAGCGGTTATGGTGACAGTGTTTGTGTGCATGTGTGTGTGTGCAAGATGGCCATTTCCTCCCCAGTCACATGCAGCCTCTCACTTTTTTATCTGTCCTCTCCTCCTGCTAATTAGCAGTTAGTGGGTGATGTGAAGGAGGAGGAGGGTGAGAGAGGGGGTGGGGGTGCTGGGTAGCAAACAAAATTAATGAGCTGGCACCGGTTGAAGGAAAGCTGCCACCCTCTCTCGTCACCCTCATGATGCACACATGGTGGACGCCATTGTTGTTGTCGTGCACCTGCAGTGCTGCCTCGAGGCTTTTAGTGTCCCCATTTCGCTCTTTAATATTACTAAGGTTTGATTTTATTCTATTCAAGCCAAATGTCACTTATTGTAAATATAACACGTGCATCTAAATAGACTTGAGCGTATAGTCGTGTGCCCCGCCCCCTAGTGGTTGTGGCCATTAACTACAGTATGGAGTCTTTATGCCCGGATTGAAAAAGTAAAATTTTTTAGTGTACCTTTTTTTCTGTGTTTCTGGCAGTAAAGAGGCGTAGCTTTTTTACTCACAAAAGTATATGCTTATCTCTACAGCAGTGGTTCTTAACCTTGTTGGAGGTACCGAACCCCATTAGTTTCATATGCGCATTCACCGAAACCTTCTTAGTGAGAAATATTTTTTTTTTGTTTTTTAATTCAAGATAAAGTTATGTGTTTTTGGTAAGACTTTAGTTTGGAGAACATATTCTAAGTAACAAAGACTTAATTTAGAGGTTTTTTGGACACTAGGGGAACATATTGTAAGTAACAGACTTAATTTGGAGTTATTTGGTTAGGGTTAGGGTTCGAGGGTTAGGGTTATAATGAGGCCATGCCAAATTAGGCATTAATAAGTACTTAATAATGACTAGTTAAGAGCCAAAATGTGACTAATTGGCATGTTAATAAGCAGCAATAATTAATGGTGAATATGTTCCCCATACTAAAGTGTTACCATGTTTTTTTACTGGTGCACAAAGTGAACCTTGCATGAACATCACCTTGTTCAAACAACAAAACCAACACAGTGCATGAACTCACAACAAATTACACACCTGCAAATCAGTCTGACTTCTGCTGTTGCCGTATCTGTAATACGCCGATAAGGAGAAGTTCTTATTGAGACGATGAGTCGGGTGTGTTTTGACCTCCGCCAAACCCCTGAGACCGACTCACCGAACCCCTAGGGTTCGATCGAACCCAGGTTGAGAACCACTGCTCTACACACAATGAAGCCATTTTGTCTGTCATAATATTTTATTTCAAACATCAGTTTTCTTGGGATGTAATATACTAATCAGCAAAACAAAGCATTGTTTTATTACAATAAAAAAAAGCCATGTGTGTGTCTTTGTATAGGTCACCTGATAAACTAATTCTAAGCATTTCTTGGGTGAAGTAGCCAAGTATTCCAAATTATTGCTGAAACCATCGCCTTCAAAACTTCACACACACACACACACACACACACACACACACACACACACACACACACACACACACACACACACACACACACACACACACACACACACACATTATATTTTTTACAGTTTCACAATTCAAAATGTCCAAGCAATTACTAATCACTTGCCACCGATACCGTATTTTGTTATTTTATATTCTTTTTTCTTTAACGACATTCTTTTAATTTTATTTATCAACATAAAGAAAACCCACAGAAACCATAATTACTATAGGGCTACTGGAAAATAAGGATAATCCCCTCAATTCCCCCCAGAAACAGATTTACTTGCTGGAATATAAAGACAATATAACATACGTACATCCATAAAGGTGGATGCATATGCAAAAGTGCAATATATTTATCTGTACACTAATCTATTTATTTATATCTGTACTTTATTGCTCTTTTATCCTGCACTACAATGCGCAAATGCAACAAAATTTTGTTCTTATCTGTACTGTAAAGTTCAAATTTGAATGACAATAAAAGGAAGTCTATGTCTATTCACATCAGAATTTATTATTTAAATAACGGATTTAGAATTTTTTAATGTTTTATTTTTTTAGACCAGATATACATCATGTCAGCAGCCAAGTGGAGCTTTTGTAACATGTTTTGAAAATGTTTTATTATAATTTATGTAACCTAAAGAAATATTGCGAGAATTGTGTTCAATGGAGAATTGATTGTGACTCCCATAGTCACCCCAGGAATCATAATCTAATTGAATTGTTTGTAAGATTCATATACCTAATAATAACAAACAATTATTATACAAGTAAAAGTCGTTTTCTTTGAAGGAATAATATTTTATCTGTTTATTTTAATTTAAAAATTTTTGTCCTGTCCAGCTTCTCAGGCAAATCATATTGTTGATGGAGATGCCCATATGGGCTGTACAAATTTACTTTACAATAGAGAAATGTGGGATACTTCTCTTGTTGCCTTATTTGTATTTGACTTTATTAAATGGAATTATATTATTATTTGGTGCAGCCGGGCTGGAGCAGGAGGGGATAGAAAGAGAAAAAAGGGAGACAGGGGGGGATAAGACAGAGAGACAACAACAACAACAACAATAGAACAACATCACCAAATACGATATGTACATCTATGATATGTATTTTGAAGGAAGAGTTGACCTCCTGCGGGTTCTTGGTCTTCTTCTGAGGCACATTTTCACAATCTAATTGGATCTATTGCAAAATCTGTATCAATATATAATTGGGGTTAATGACGCTCAGTTGAGTTTATTATTGTGGTCGTTGTTGCCTCGTTAGCAACAGTACACTGAAAGGTGTGTGAGTTATCGGCTCTCTCATTGAACCACACAAATGAGTCCAATTATTCCAAGAAGCTAACAGTAAATGGTAACCATATGCCTTTCATGAATAGGTCGGAGCAATGTTATGTCTGTAAAGGCAGGATTAGATCAAGTGTACCGATGCTGCGGCTGTGCCCTGGTGAGCAAGAACACGTGAGCGTGTGTGTCCTCCGCCAACATGTGCAGCTGCCGTGCTTGCGTGTTAATGAAGAGCGTTGTGTATTTTCACATTATCATTCAAGTCCGCGCTCTCTCGCTCGCTCCCCTCTCAATAGCTGTTTATCCCCCCCACCCTACACCTGCCCCTCCCTCAAAAAAAAAAAAAAAAAAGGAGCGCTTTCCCACAATTGTGGGAGCTGGTGCTGCGGCGGGGCCTTGGCTGGGGGGCAGGGTGGGAAAGGCCCTCCAGACTAGACATGAGCAGATGCCTGAGACATTAGACCGTCGTGCGGAGCACCGAGGTCGACTGAGGCGCTGAGTTTTAATGTGTTTGCAAGTGTATGTGTGCTTGATATGTGTGCGTCGGGAGGGGGCCCTGGAGGGCCACCTGACTGTTCATTAGTCTATTCAGGCCAACTCTGCATGTCTGAGAGGCATGGAGATGTGATGCTGTTTTTCTCTGCCAATTGGGGGGGCTTCACTGGCTTAGGCATGCATTCATGCACCAACCTGCACTTTGTCACACTCAGTGCAGGTGGAACACAATTATAACCCACCCGCATTCCCAATCTGATCTTCACGTCACAGTCAAACCTTTGACTTATCTCTGCTCAGCTTGACACCAGGATGCAATTATTTTAAGCAACATTGTCAAGCGGCATGGCCATGAGGCGCAAACGCATCAATGCCTGATGACAAGCTGAATGATGCAACTCCTGATTCGCAAGGAGCCTGGCTTTTACTGCGCTGCATACATCTACAGAGATTGTCCTTCATATTTAATACACAGACCAAAATCTGTTTGCCTGATAGAAGACGAAGGTCAAATATGAATCATGAAGATATTGTAGTTGGCAGAAGTCAGCAAAACAAAAGGAGAGATGATAAAAATGCACTTTCAAGGTGGTGCAGAGCCACACTATCAGATTCAAGACACCTTTTATCCAGATCTGCACCAAGCATCCATTTAACAGGCTTGATGGCTTCCATTGGAGAGGGTATGGGTTTGATTCTCGGGCAGGCAAACATATTTATGCGATTGACTGACAGAAAAGCGAGAGAGAAAAAAAAGTGTTGTTTTGGGCTCATTCCTCCGCTTCTCCTCACATTTTATGGAAATTTGGCGGTTTTGGTGCAATGTTAACAAACAAATAACTCAACCGTGGAAGATAAGCCCTTGGTGTATGTCAGCGGGTGTCCAAAACATTTTGAGGGATCACTTACTAACAAGTGAAGGATGCAGGTGGCATTTTGTAAAAAAAAAAAAAAAAATACTTTTTATAGGCTAAACCCAATACAATTATAGTTTAAAGCCTGCATGTCTGCTTTTTCTTTATAAATGTTGCTTTCCCCCCCATTTTTGTTGTGTTTGTAATTTAATTTTAATGATTAAAAGTGCTGGGGGGTGAATTAAAAATTTACTGCATCTCATGCCATTTTTACTTATGAAATAATGATATGCTGTACAAGTAGGATGAGTATGCAGGAATATGTAAAGATGGGAGTATTTTTTTTGTAGTTATCCCATTATTTATCTTTTACTCTCTCCTGATTTTATTGTATAAGTAAGACATTCCCTTCTTGAAAAAACAAGCGATGTCAAATGACAACATATTGCATTATTTTGTGAAACCAGTGCAATGAAGTAAAAAAAAAAAAAGTAGTGCTGCAAAAAGCCCGTCTCGGCACACTTTGGCCACCCCTGCTAGGTAACAAGAAGTGTGGGAGAGCTGAATGAAGTGTGCTTATAGCAGGTCTGTGGTACAATCCTCTTGTAGAAAAGCGAGCGTGTTATCCACTTATTTGAGCAGTATGGTGCCCCCCGAGCACCCTCCCTCCCAATCTTGTGGCGCCCCCAATAAAATGGGCAACTTCCCATGCGGCCCTTATCGAAAACTGGCACTGATTTAGCTTATAACACCATAGAGGAACATTATTTGTGTGCTTTGAGGAGGACATTTTGCAGGCCGTACACATACACTGAAAAAAACAGAATCTGATGATTAAACGTCTTAAGCGTCTGTCTAATCTCGATACAAAAGGTGTTTCTATAAGACGTACAATCATTGGCGTGAGGATTTAGAGCATCGGCGTGTACATGAATTGGATTATTTAAATTATAGTGTGTACGCGTGAAATATAATGTTTAATGTTCTTTAGGGACTGTAAAAACTAGCAGAGCCTCTACTATCACCACTTAATTAAATACATAAACATTATAATATGATACTAAAAGTGTTTTTTTTTGGAAATGATTGCACAACTTATTTTTTTCTTTTGAGGAGTCTTTCAACTCAATTGAATTTTTGGTTGGACATCATTTTAGGAGTTGTATTTTTTTTTTTTATAAAGAGGGAATACTAAAAGACATTAAGGTCGGTTTGCATTTGTCATGTTTCTCCTATAGAGCTGCATAAATGTGTAACATGCTGTAACATGGCTTGCTCATGCAACAGCACCCCCCCCCATGTGTGTCGGGCAAAACCTCATCATGCTCTTTCAATGCAACTTTGACCGAGAGCAATCTTACGCAACGTTAAGTATAAGAGAGGCGTTATATGAGTGGAGGTCCCGCTGAGGAATTTGCTGAGTATGCTTATTGTTTGTAAGGAGGAGAATTAAGAAAAACTCTGTTTTATTCAGTTTAAGACTAAGAATCTTTGGCAAGTTCAAGTTCATTGCCAAACTGGAGGGTACAGAAAAAATAGGGGTGGTCTAGCGGGGCGGAGGGATGGTCGGTTGAAGGGAGGTTACATAACCTTTGACCTCTGTCGGGGTTGCTATGGGGAAGAAGCCAGCAGGCACAATCATGTACGAGTGAAAAGGCCAAACCGTCTCACACACACACACACACACGCACACATGCACACACGAACACATTCACACTAGTTGGAGAATGTAAGTTATAATTAATCAAATTCATGAGAACTCCCATTATTATTATTATAGTGTATTATGAGCTTTTAAGATAGCAAAATATAAAAATGCAACACTTCTTGTTAGAATCGTCCCAAAACCATAATGCATTAAAGACGTGTGAGAAATAACCCTTTCAGCCTACAGTTAGGTCCAGAAAGAGTTTTTATGATTTTAATTTGAGGTTTCATATTTACTGTTTAGGTGCCATCTTATGGAAAGTCAATAGTATTCATTGATATTGATTTGTGCTGTGAATCACAGCGTAATTACAATATACTTCCAGGCCTCTGAAAATTGAGGTGATCCGTTTAAAATCACCAAGCAATATTTTTTGTAAAACCTTTGAATCAATGCTGAAATGCTACCCTTCAATCACATCTTGTTTTTTTTTTTTTTAATCCACTGTCCTCTTTTTATGAATTTGACTATTTCTGTGTGCCTCAGTGATTGAAATAAGTGCACGTTTCCATGCCCCCTCTGTAAATATGTGTGCAAGTGTGGCCTCATTTAAGCTTGTATTCATTCAGGGGAGGGGGGCCAGAGAATAAAGCGGCTTGTATTTGCATACGCTGCATGCTGTCTGCAGAAAAAAGGAGCAGGCAAAAAAAGATATCAGAGGTGGACAATGAGAACAAGGACAAATCCTTCATTGTGGGCTTGGTGGGAGAAAAAGCTTGTCTGAATTGGGGAGTGGGTGAAAATTGACAGAGAAAGAGTCGGGGATGGTTCCCCGTGGGGATGAAAGCCTCAGGATCCCTCCATGCAAAGAGCCTGCAAATAGCAGAGAAAAACATGTAAAACACAGGCTTATTTTTTTTTTATAGGATATCTACAGCATCATCTTCATTATTGATTATATTCCCTGCCCGCTTCAGTCAGTTTTAAGAAATAATAGTTCAAATATATTAGTGTTTATCTTGCTGTCTTTGTAAAGTTGGTAACTGACGAATACTTATTTTAATTATTTGTCCTCAGGATGGAGATGGCAAGCTGTGAAACTTCAGCCTGCAGACCTTGGACTAAACGCATCAAAAGTCATCACACAATTAATTGTGCCATCAATGTTCACATTTTTGATTTTACATTTTAATAAACATGTTCCTTGTTTTTTCCTGCCTTTTATTTTGTAAGTTTCTGTTTTTGTTTCTGCTTTTTTTTCCGGTTCCTACTCCTGCTGGTGTTGGGCGGAGTCTCACCTGTTACTATTTGCAATTTGTTTTCAGCCGTGCTGTTTATATTTTTTGGAATTGCCAGCAGACAGAATATTTCTTTAATTTTCCATTGGATTAATAATTATTTTTGACTTCTACATTTTCATGCCTTATGTGAGTATTCCTGTTTGTATTATACTTAAAAAAATAGTGTTTACTTTTGTTAGTCACCATGGTGCCTTTTTGCAAGGTGTTTTTGTTAGCTTTAGCTTGGGTCAATTTAGCTCGCTACTGCTGACAACATTAGTTTTTCTCGGCTGAGTGATTTTTTGTGGATGGGCATTTTTCAAGTCTGTAAAGGAACCTTGGCTTTTTACGTCTGCTTTGAAGTCCAAACTTACTCGAACGTATCAACTAGTGTATGGACCTGTTTTTCCTTGCGGAGTAATACCAATTACTGGCTGTGTGTGCTCAATGATATGCAGAATGTGTGTTCAATATGGCCTCCTCTTGTGTAAGATGTGTTCATTCAAAATATGCAAATAAATGTCATAAACTTAAGTTTCTCATAGTTTCGTTTAAAAACTTTGCATTGGTAAATAATTGCGCTCGAATATAGCTGGGATAGGCTCCAACATCCCCCGTGACCCCTAGAGCAGTGGTTCTCAACTTTTTTTCAGTGATGTACCCCCTGTGAACTTTTTTTTTAATTCAAGTACCCCCTAATCAGAGCAAAGCATTTTTGGTTGAAAAAAAGAGAAAGAAGTAAAATACAGCTCTATGTCATCAGTTTCTGATTTATTAAATTGTATAACAGTGCAAAATGTAGCTCATTTGTAGTGGTCTTTCTTGAACTATTTGGGAAAAAAAGATATAAAAATAACTAAAAACTTGTTGAAAATTAAACAAGTGATTCAATTATAAATAAAGATTTCTACACACAGAAGTAATCATCAACTTAAAGTGCCGTCTTTGGGGATTGTAAATGAGATCCGTCTGGATTCATGAACTTAATTCTAAACATTTCTTTATTAAAAAATCAATCTTTAACATCAATATTTATGGAACATGTCCACAAAAAACGAGCCGTCAACACTGAATATTGCATTGTTACATTTCTTTTCACAGTTTATGAACTTACATTCATATTTTGTTGAATTATTAAATAAATATATAAAGGACTTTTGAATTGTTGCGTCTTTTTTTTTTTTTTAGAATAGTTAAAAAAAAATCCCAGGTACTCCTTGGCATAACTTCAAGTACCCCCAGGGGTACGCGTTCCCCCATTTGAGAACCACTGCCCTAGAGGGACAAGCGGAAGAAAATGGATGGATAGTTTTTGTTACCATTCACCTATAAACATTTGTATTCCAGAAAAAAAAAATGATTGCATAATAGGAATACTGTCCTCTTAGAAGTATAAAACAATATTAAGGAATTTTATTTTGGTGAAGTACTCCAGCTGTTAACTATTTGACGTTTTGAAGTACCTATAAATAATACATTTTATTTTGAAGGAAAAACAAAGGCCCAATGGTATCAGAAATAATTAATGCAATTCGTTCACTTTTACGTCTATCATTGATGTTACATTAAAGAGCTACACAAGCTGTCAAATATTACATTGCATTATTAAATGTATGATTCCTTTATGTAATAATAAAGTATAGCTAACTGGCGTGTCTATACTCATATATATGTCGAATTATGAATACATATAGAATTATAAATACAGAAATGTAAATCAGATGCAAAAAAAACAATACAATCCATACATATAGTATTACGTAAATATATTGTCAAGGGACTTAACAAGGGGGATCATAACATTAATATAAAGATGAATCTAATCAGCAATTTTGCAATTTAAACCCAGTAGAAAAAAATTTGAAATATTTTTCCATCTTATAGCTAGTGTATTAGAAAATTGATAAATAGGAGGCAGAGTATGCGTGCCAATATGCATCTAAATGCACAGTAGCAGCTCCTCCTTGGTTGGATGCAAATCAATTAGTGGAATCAGCCTCTGCTGCAGTGTTGAAATTAGTAAATACTGCTCCACTGGAGTGATGCATAATCATCTAAAAGTTATTGTGTGTATATATATATATATATATATTTTTATATATATATATATATATATATATATATATCAGTGGTTCTTAACCTTGTTGGAGGTACCGAACCCCACCAGTTTCATATGCGCATTCACCAAACCCCTCTTTAGTGAAAAAATAAAATAAAATTCTCAAATTCAAGACAAAGTTATATGTTTTTTTTACTGATGCACAAAATGAACCGTGCATTAAAATTGTCTTGTTCAAAGAAAAAAAAAAACAACACAGTGCATTTAACGCTCAACAAATTACACACCTGAAATCTGATGGAAAATTAGAGGGAACATTGTTTGGGGGGTATGCATAATACGGCAGAAGGGAGAAGTTTTTATTTACACGATGACTCGGGTGTGTCTTGACCTCCGCCGAACCCCTGAGGCCGACTCACCGAACCCCTAGGGTTCGATCGAACCCAGGTTAAGAACCACTGATATATATATATATATATATATATATATATATATATATATATATATATATATATATGTATGTGTGGGAAAAATCACAAGACTACTTCATCTCTACAGAACTGTTTCATGAGGGGTTCCCTCAATCATCAGGAGATTTTAATGGAAGCATTCACATACAATGGTTTATATATATATATATATATATATATATATATATATATATATATATATATATATATATATATATATATATATATATATATATATAAAACATAAACCATAAACCATATATAAATAAACCAATGGTTTATATATATATAAACCATTGTATGTGAATGCGGGCTTCACGGTGGCAGAGGGGTTAGTGCATCTGCCTCACAATACGAAGGTCCTGCAGTCCTGGGTTCAAATCCAGGCTCGGGATCTTTCTGTGTGGAGTTTGCATGTTCTCCCCGTGAATGCGTGGGTTCCCTCCGGGTACTCCGGCTTCCTCCCACTTCCAAAGACATGCACCTGGGGATAGGTTGATTGGCAACACTAAAATTGGCCCTAGTGTGTGAATGTGAGTGTGAATGTTGTCTGTCTATCTGTGTTGGCCCTGCGATGAGGTGGCGACTTGTCCAGGGTGTACCCCGCCTTCCGCCCGATTGTAGCTGAGATAGGCGCCAGCGCCCCCCGCGACCCCGAAAGGGAATAAGCGGTAGAAAATGGATGGATGGATGTATGTGAATGCTTCCATTAAAATCTCCTGATGATTGAGGGAACCCCTCATGAAACAGTTCTGTAGAGATGAAGTAGTCTTGTGATTTTTCCCACACATACATATTGCGCTTTACCACGGTATCGGGCACTATTCTCTGGATAATCCAATCAAGACATATATATATATATATATATATATATATATATATATATATATATATATATATATATATATATATATATATATATATATATATATATTATAATGTATAGGTTATTGTAATTTGTATTTTTTTCCCATTTAAAAATAGTGTAATTGTTTTTAGGTTATTTTTTTAATTTGGCATAGATATGCCAGAGGTCTTCAAACTTTTGCATGAAACAAGTTGAAGGTGTGGTTTGCGATTTTAGTTTTTATTGTACTAAACTTAAATGCAACACATAAATATGCTAAGATGTCTGCTTTGTGTAATAGGTTACAACGATTTGCGCTATTGTTGTTAAAATGTATCGACCTTTCTTAATCATCTTTCTGAATGTGACCCGGGCCAAAAAGGAACAAGGACAGAGTCGCTGATTTAGGCTAAACACACTTTTTGATGAGTGTTTTTTTTTTTCATTGCATGACTTGAAAAGGTTAGAGGTCATGGTCAGTATGATCCCCTGAGGACAATGAGTACACCGGAGAGATTCTGAGGTCAGGAGCCAGAGTCAAAGGTCAAGAGCTGCTAATTAAGAGGCCATTTCCTTCCAGTCCCCAGTGACCAGTGCACTGTTACACGTGTTACACACCAAACAGGAAGCAAATAAAGAGAGGACTAAGTAGGAATAAATCCCCATCAACACGGTAAAACAGGAGCTTGTTTGTTAAAAGAGAAATTACTGACGAGACAATAAAGGAAGCGTTCAATAATGTGCTTTTCTAACACACAACATTTTGGAGGGAAAGTCGCTGGGAAGTGTTGTGAATGAGTCTGGAAGCAAACCTTTAGCATAAGAAAGGAGAAGAGGTCTATGTGAACGCCACCTTCCTCACACTCGTTTCAATAGTAGACCATTCATTCCAACCCCAGCTTTCAGGGCTTTGGCATAAACTCCCAATCAGGCTGATTTAACACATCCAACAAGCCCTTGTTCACAGACTTTTTCCTAAAATAAAGTTTCTGCTCCAAATTTATTCCTGCCGTTTCAAAATATAGTATAATATAATGTATATATTAGCATTAGTAATGTTCATGCTCTCTGTCAAAAAAAGAAAGAGGCAATCATTTAACAATATGTTTTCATATTATACTTGCCCTATTTTGTATTTAACATATAAGCAAGGCAGCATTTTCCAAAGAGCTAAATGTCAATTTTAAATATATTGATAACCTAACACCACTACAATCAGTCAAAAGGGATTTTTTCAATGAAAAGGGATTTTTTTTTTTTTAATAGGTTTCATGCACCGGTTGCTGTCTGTAGTGTGGCTAAGGCAGGGGTCACCAACGCGGTGCCCGCGGGCACCAGGTAGCTCGTAAGGACCAGATGAGTCGCCCGCTGGCCTGTTCTAAAATTAGATCAAATAGCAGCACTTACCAGTGAGCTGCCTCAATTTTTTTTTTTTTTTTTTATTTACTTGCATGCTGGTCTCGCTTTGCTCGACATTTTTAATTCTAAGAGAGACAAAACTCAAATAGAATTTGAATATCCAAGAAAATATTTTAAAGCCTTGGTCTTCACTTGTTTAAATAAATTCATTTATTTGTTTTACTCTGCTTCTTATAACTTTCAGAAAGATAATTTCAGAGAAAAAATACAACCTTAAATATGATTTTAGGATTTTTAAACACATATACCTTTTTACCTTTTAAATTCCTTCCTCTTCTTTCCTGACAATTTAAATCAATGTTCAAGTAAATTTATATTTTTTATTGTAAAGACTAATAAATAAATTTTAATTTAATTCTTCATTTTAGCTCCAGTTTTTTCAACGAAGAATATTTGTGAAATATTTCTTCAAACTTATTATGATTAAAATTAAAAAAAATGTATTATGGCAAATCTACAAAATCTTTAGAATCAAATTTGAATCTTATTTCAAAGTCTTGTGAATATCTTTTAAAATTTTTGTTCTGGAAAATCTAAAAGAAATAATGATTTGTCTTTGTTAAAAATTTAGCTTGGTGTAATTTGTTATACAACAAAATGCAGATTGGATTTGAACCTATTTAAAACATGTCATCCAAATTGTAAAATTAATCTTAATCAGGAACAATTACTAATGATGTTCCATAAATTATTTTTTTAATTTTTTAAAAGATTCGAATTAGCTAGTTTTTCTCTTCTTTTTTTCGGTTGAATTTTGAATTTTAAACAGTCGAAATTGAAGATAAACTATGTTTCAAAATTAAAAAATTTTTTTTCCTGTTTTCTCCTCTTTTAAACCGTTCAATTAAGTGTTTTTTTCATCATTTATTCTCTACAAAAAACTTCCGTAAAACGAAAAAAAATGTACGACGGAATGACAGACAGAAATACCCATATATATATATATATATATATATATATATATATATATATATATATATATATATATATATATATATATATATATATATATATATATTAGGGGTGGGCAAATTAATGCGTTAATTACGCGTTAACTCATCAATCTATTAACGCCGACAATTATTTTATCGCACATTTGCGTATGTTGTTTACATGCTTTTATTTTGTTAACGCCTTTTCTTAACAAGATGGCATCTCCCGGATGTACTTCGGCGTGGAGGGGCTCTTGGTAAAGATGGAACATTTGGCAAAAATACCGGACAATTCTGCAAATTTCATGGCTGGCTTACAGCGTGGTCACTCCGGGATCACTTACGACCGCCAGACAATTCTGAATGTGGACTGAATGACGCGTGCTTGCTAGACCGGCTAGCTAGCATGGGAATACTTTGCCGGCTACATCCAGCGGCCTGTGAAGCAGCGGAGTATATGTGTTGTCTGTCTATTTATGAATAATGCAGACGAGGAGTGTTGGCTGAGTTCTTAACAAGATGCCGTCATGGCGACACAACCTATACCGGGCTACCGCGCATGCTCGTCACTCCTGTTGCATGCTGGGTAGGGTAGTTCTTTTTTTCCCTGGCTCATAACATCACAATATAGTACCATGTATATGAGTTCAGTTTATCAAAGCACCAAGCAAACAATCGGAAAATTTCCATCATATCAATTCCTAGATATGGTCATAATTATTTTAAGTGCACTACGCAGAATAAACACAACATTATTAATATTGCTACTACGGATAATTTGATCAAAAATTCCCTAAAACAGCCCACTACCTATAATATAGTTTTTTTAAACATAAGATCCCTGATAAAAAAATGTTTCTGCTGTTACCTCAGAAATTGCCTGTTCAGATGTTATGATTGTGGCTCAGAGATTTGTATGTAGATTATATTTATTTTCCATAACAAACAGGATAACTTAAATACCCTGGCAGTGGCAATAAGCTTAAATGTTTGTATTTACATTTTTGAGTTGATTTTCATAAAATATGCTATTTAACTGCTACTGTTTAACAAGGACTGATTTAAATTGTGTTTGCACAACAAATGTTTTGGCACTTTTGTTCATGTGGGAGAATATTCCAATAAAGGTGCACTACACACTACTTTTGAATTCATTATTGGGCTTTGCGTATACAATGCAGTTAATCGCGATTAATTGGAGAAATAGTGCGATTAACTTTGATTAAAATTTTTAATCGTTGCCCAGCCCTAATATATATATATAAAAGGTAAATTGAGCAAATTGGCTATTTCTGGCAATTTTTTTAAGTGTGTATCAAACTGGTAGCCCTTCGCATTAATCAGTACCCAAGAAGTAGCTCTTGGTTTCAAAAAACTCATCTGTATACTCTAGCCTTTAAATAGACCTCCTTTTTAGACCAGTTGATCTGCCGCTTCTTTTCTTTCTCCTATGTCCCCCCCTCCCTTGTGGAGGGGGTCCGGTCCGATGACCATGGATGAAGTACTGACTGTCCAGAGTCGAGACCCAGGATGGACCGCTCGTCGGGACCCAGGATGGACCGCTCGCCTGTATCGGTTGGGGACATCTCTACGCTGCTGATCCGCTTGAGATGGTTTCCTGTGGACGGGACTCTCACTGCTGTCTTGGAGCCACTATGGATTGAACTTTCACAGTATCATGTTAGACCCGCTCGACATCCATTGCTTTCGGTCCCCTAGAGGGGGGGGGGTTGCCCACATCTGAGGTCCTCTCCAAGGTTTCTCATAGTCAGCATTGTCACTGGCGTCCCACTGAATGTGAATTCTCCCTGCCCACTGGGTGTGAGTTTTCCTTGCCCTTTTGTGGGTTCTTCCGAGGATGTTGTAGTCGTAATGATTTGTGCAGTCCTTTGAGACATTTGTGATTTGGGGCTATATAAATAAACATTGATTGATTGATTGATTGAAAAAGGTTGGTGACCCCTGGGCCAAGGGGACACTTCCTGATGTTTTTCTATATGAAGAAAAACTATAACCAGAACATGCTAAAATAAAAAACAAGACAGTTTTTTCTTAAATTATATTAAAAATGTTTGGCATATATTTGATTGTGTTGGTTTTTGTGTGCTTAATAAACGAAAGAAAAATAATATGGATGCCCCCATGCATCAATTTTTCTGTATTGAAAAATGTAGCAGAGTACGCTGGACTCAAAACTGTTCAAAAACGTGTCTAACTTGTTTATCTCCAATCAAGTTTGAAAGGGAAAGAAAATGGTTGCCTTCATTTGATTATGTATATTAGGGGTCTCAAGCTGACGGACAGAGGGCCTTTTGTGGCCTACTGCTGAAAGGGGAAGTGCACTTCTTTTGGAATCTTGCCTATGGTTCTCAATCATCATGAAAGACATGACGACAGATGGATTTTTTTTAACGCATTCCAAATATTAAATAAACGTTAATAAAAGTGCGCTTACAGCGGACCCAGTGGGAGCTCTTCTATTCCTCCCACAAAATGTGTTAAATAACCATCCAAAAATTGCCAACAATACACCATTTACATTTTGTGACTTGAATATGAACCAAGTATTAGTGATATCGTTATTATAAGCGTTAACGCAGACAAACTATTCATAGCGGCACCATAATCACTTCTGGGTGTCCCTATGTTTACATCATCTAGTGGTCTGCTGTTTCCTCACTTCCCTGCTCCTTGGAAATTTATTTTAGATCATAAATCATGCATCTCACCTAGGCAGAAGAAGTCGGAGTAGGTATTCCGACAAGTTGGTACACTTTGACTGCCATTTAAGCCCCGTAAAGACGCTAGGTCGCCTCTATACCCCACCCTGTTACTTCACAAGGATTATTCTTCATCTAAATGGGAATATCCTATCAGTCGGCATCCTAATGAAAGAAGACCTTGTACAGTAAGTGGTGTTTTATTATATTTGTTGGCTCTCATGAAGTCTGCAGTGAGTAGTAATCAGTGATGAAAAAAAAAGCAAATGTGATGCATTTTTGAAATTAATGCACCGTGTATGTTTGAAATGATCAAAATATTAAATGTTATTATAAATGTGCCCGTTATTACATTACATACTGTATATACTTACATCATGTATACAATCCTTAATTAAGGAGTTTGGATCTTTTTTAAGGGTTTTATAGGCAACATTGTGCGACTTCCATAGGCTCCATTGTAAGCAGACTTTTGATTACATTCATTTGATATATATCCATCCATTGTCATGTCCTTCATAATGATTCCGAATGATGAGCAAAACTCCAAAAAAAGTAGAGTTCCCCTTTGACTTCATACACTTTAGTGTAATTGCGGCCTGTGCCCACTGGGCGTCTAGTAGTTAAATACTGTATATTCTGGTCATTTTTTATCCCGCTATACATTAACATTGCAAACTCAAAAATAAAAGTAAAACAAACACGAAGTGGGCAACTCAAAGAGCAGGATCCTGTAAGCAAGCTAAAGACCATCTCAATAATTTTTGATTTTTTTTTTACATCTATACCGACTTAAGGACTACCAAAGGTTAGGGCCTCTTTGCCGTTGGTCAAAGTAGTGAACTAATTTAGTCAGGTGGGTAAAACGTGATATTGAAGTCAATACTTTGTGCGGACCAGCATCACCCAGACTCTGTCTCCAGCGGGCCCCCAATTAAATTTAATTTGAGATCCCTGATGTATGCATTATTAGAAAGATAAGTGAAATATATATCTTTATCTTATCTGTATTGACTGATTGATTGATTGATTGATTGATACTTGTATTAGTGGATTGCACAGTTCAGTACATATTCCGTACCATTGACCACTAAATGGTAACACCCCAATACGTTTTTCAACTTGTTTAAGTCGGGGTCCACGTTAATCAATTCATGGTAAGTCGGGGTCCACGTTAATCAATTCATTGTGTACAAATTGAGAACAGGAAGTGAACAAATGCATTAGAAGTTGTGATGAAATGGAAAGGAGTAGGCTTGAATAAGCTCTGCTTCTTCCCACTCCTTTTCAGACATGAATTGAGGAACGGAAAATATGTGATGCATCTTGTTGTAACTGTGTGCATATTTGAGTTAAAAAAATTTGGCCAGGGGCAACATTTCTCAACAAGTTATTGCAAGGAATTTAGGGATTTTACCATCTACGGTCCGTAAAACCATCAAAAAGTTCAGAGAATCTGGAGAAATCACTGCACGTAAGCGATGATATTACGGACTTTTGATCCCTCATGCGGTACTGCATCAAAAAGTGACATCAGTCTGTAAATGATATCACCACATGGGCTCAGGAACACTTCATAAAACCGCTGTCACTAAATACAGCTCGTTGTTACATCTGGAAGTGCAAGTTAAAACTCTACTACGCAAAGCAAAACCCATTTATCAACAATATCCTGAAACGCCGCCGGCCTGGCTGGGCCCGAGCTCACCTAAAATGGACTGATGCAAAGTGGAAAGGTGTTCTGTGGTCTGACGAGTCCACATTTCAAATTGTATTTGGAAACAGAGGACGTGGTGTAATCCAGAACAAAGAGGAAAATAACCATTCGGATTGTTTAAGGCGCAAAGTTCAAAAGCCAGCATCTGTGATGGTATGGGGGTGTATTAGTGCCCAAGGCATGGGTAACTTACACATCTGTGAAGGCACCATTAATGCTAAAAGGTCCATACAGGTTTTGGAACAACATATGTTGTCATCCAAGCAACGTTATCGTGGACGCCCCTGCTTATTTCAGCAGGGGCTCCATAAAAAGAGAGTGCGGGTACTTTCCTGGCCCGCCTGCAGTCCAGACCTGTCTCCCATGGAAAATGTGTGGCACATTATGAAGCGTAAAATACGATAGCGGAGACCCCGGACTGTTGAACGACTGAAGCTCTACATAAAACAAGAATGGGAAAGAATTCCACTTTAAAAGCTTCAACAATTAGTTTCCTCAGTTCCCAAACGTTTATTGAGTGTTGTTGAAATAAAAGGTGACGTAACACAGTGGTGAACATGCCCTTTCCCAACTACTTTGGCACGTGTTGCAACCATTAAATTCTAAGTTAATTATTATTTGCAAAAAATAATAAAGTTTATGAGTTTAAACCTCAAATATGTTGTCTTTGTAGCATATTCAACTGAATATGGGTTGAAAAGGATTTGCAAACCATTGCATTCCGTTCATATTTACATTTAACACAATTTACCAACTCATATGGAAACGGGGTTTGTATATCTGTCTCTTTGCAAATTAGACAAACTGCCTTCTCCTTACACTGAACAAAAAAAAAAGTAATGTGTCCTGTTGTCCTCTGACGTTTAAAAACTCTACACTCGGAATGTATTTTAATAGATTTCGCCACATTTTTCCCCTCGTGCACTCATTGACTGAAATAGCGCACACTTGCCCGACATTGCGGTGCGAGAATGATGATGATGGGTTTCCCACACATTCATTGATTTGTGGCAGCCCGCCACGTAAGAATTACGGCCACCACAAATAGATTTTTCGGCTTCACGGTGGCAGAGGGGTTAGTGCGTCTGCCTCACAATACGAAGGTCCTGCAGTCCTGGTTCAAATCCAGGCTCGGGATCTTTCTGTGTGGAGTTTGCATGTTCTCCCCGTGAATGCGTGGGTTCCCTCCGGGTACTCCGGCTTCCTCCCACTTCCAAAGACATGCACCTGGGGATAGGTTGATTGGCAACACTAAATGGGCCCTAGTGTGTGAATGTGAATGTTGTCTGTCTATCTGTGTTGGCCCTGTGATGAGGTGGTGACTTGTCTAGGGTGTACCCCGCCTTCCGCCAGAGCCCCCCGCGACCCCGAAAGGGAATAAGCGGTAGTAAATGGATGGATGGATGGGCTTTTGAATCGCTGGACCGCTCATAAAAGCAATGGGACTCTCTGTGAATGGAGCTTGTAGTTACAACTCCGGTGCACTAGGTGGCGGTAGCCTACTATGCATTATAACTCCGCCAATTGCACTTAATTCACCTAATGGGTCAGAAGAAGACGACGATGACGAAGTAAAGGAATAACGGACCGACCGGGATCAAAATACGAGGGTAAGACGTCTTGGCAAACAACTTCAAAAGTGGTCCGAACCTGTGTAGTGTGTAGCACCGACTCGGATTTTCTTAATTTTTATTTTCGGGACCGGGGCAGACGTACGCAGTAACAGTCACCTGTTACCATACCGACGAGCTAACGTGTCCAGCTACTGGTTGTCAATAAACACACGTAGAGACGGTGCTTCAGATACTGCATTAATACTCAAAGCTAAATTGTGCACTGTCCACTGCAGCATGTGAATGCAATGAAAATAATAAAATTTGAGCCAACCAGCTGTTAAAATGTTGTCCAGGTTAATGTTTTAGCCATTCATTTCAAGATTTCAAATGTAATCGGGCTTTAAACAGGTGGCTGACCTGTTCAGATGGGTGTAACTGCTACTGGTCAAATAATGGGAAATAGCATTTAACTTTTCATGTATGTAATGCCATTTAAATGTAATATAAATAATAGCCCTGCGATGAGGTGGCGACTTGTCCAGGGTGTACCCCGCCTTCCGTCCGATTGTAGCTGAGATAGGCGCCAGCGCCCCCCGCGACCCCAAAAGGGAATAAGCGGTAGAAAATGGATGGGGATATAGATAATAATAATAACAGGCATGTGATTTTTTTTCCGTCTAAAGTCGGAATTCCGTCTTTTTTAATCTCGGGGGGGAAAAAAAAGTAATATGTAAACGATGTCTGTTCTCGAGAGAAAGGACGCTTTCACTCAAATACAAATAATTTTTAGGCATGGGTAACTTACACATCTGTGAAGGTACCATTAATGCTGAAAGGTCAATACAGGTTTTGGAGCAACATATGTTGTTATCATGGACGCCCCTGCTTATTTCAGCAAATAAAAATATTTTTTATTTGAGTGTTTGTATATGCAAATCTTTCGTTTTTTTTTTTGTTAAAGTTTTTGTTCTTATTTTTTTTACAACGAAAGACACATTTGCTGGGAGCTTCCTGTCCGGTTTTGGTGACGTCATGTTAATCAACTTCCGGTTGTCGTTGCTTCAGTATCGATCGATCAATCGGTCACTCTTTCTTGAGCTCACAGGCCTACTGAAACCCACTACTACCCACCACGCAGTCTGATAGTTTATATATCAATGATGAAATATTAACATTGCAACACATGCCAATACGGCCTTTTTAGTTTACTAAATTGCAATTTTAAATTTCCCGGGAGTTTCATCTTGAAAACGTCGTGTAATGATGACATGTACGCGTGACATCACGGGTTTTTAGGAAATATGAGCGCTGCACACACACAGCTAAATGTTGTCTGCTTTAACGGCATAATTACACAGTATTTTGGAGAACTGTGTTGCTGAATCTTTTGCAATTTGTTCAGTTAATATTGGAGAAGTCACAGTAGAAAGATGGAGTTGGGAAGCTTTAGCCTTTAGCCACACAAACACACGGTGATTCTTTGTTTAAAATTTCTGAATGTGAAGCTTTACTATGGATCAGAGCGCGGTCAAGCAACCATGAATCACGACGGAATGTCAACCAGCAGGTTTCGGTGAGAGAATTGTGGTAAAAAGTGCTTCTTACCGGAGAAAAGCTGA